>NW_026125360.1:0-148675 GCF_943737965.1 Phodopus roborovskii | reverse complement strand
AAGAACCTCCAAACTCTGAGAAGTTCCACCACCCCCCATAGCACCTCTCCATAGCAATAGGGGACAAATCCTTGAATTCAGGTTCATTTAGTAAGGGAACAATCAACATCCAAACTATGGCTATCACTAACCAAGATCGAACTCATGGTCCCTCTCAAAGCACTTCCTTATCTGACTCACCACCCCCAGATCTCCATATGGTAGCATTTGCTGCCAGCTGCTGAAGAGAGCAACAACAGTCTTCTCAATGGTTAGAACATGTTTCACCTTTCAAGAAGCATCTCAAGTTAGATTCTGACTTCCCTTGAGCTGGATTCCAACTAGCCAGTAAGCAGTAAGTATAATGACAATACTACAATCCATTCATTGTGGCCTCTTCAGGCCAACTCCTTCCGGAATCTTTTCACTCCAGAGCTTGTGAAGTTGACCAAGTTGTTGTTGGTCTGCCTTCTTCTGTGTGACCCTGCTTCCAAACCTCCCTTCTACTGGACTCTAATCTCCAATGGATATCAAACTGGCAATAAAGTTTCAGTATCTGCTTACAGAAAGAAGTTATAATCCTACCAGCAATCAGTTGTGTTTCAAACCAGAAATCCACATGTCGTATCTTCCTTACCCTTTCATCTACCTGTTAACAACCTGACAATTCCTTTCTCCAGCTTCTCAGGTACTTTCTCAACTGTTCTCATCTTGTTTAAAATGTTCTAGGTTACCTTGCACATCTCTGCTAATCATCTCCAGGAAACTTGAAAGTTACGATTTCCCTACTCATCTAGCAGATCAAGAAGGGCCATTGTTCTCATCCTCACTGACTACAGACTTACAAATCTCCTCTCCTCTAAACTATGCTCCTGAAAGAGAAGAGACAGTCATTCAGATCACTGCTCATTGCTTAGAATTTAATTTTATTCAACAAACATTTAGAGGTCAAATTTTACTCATCTTGGTCTGCAACTTCCAAACAAAACTGACAGTGCAATATTACATTGGAAACGCCATGCCATCTGACATAAGAGAGACAGCAAATGTTTGGATACTTAATAAATGAGAGTAATACCAAGGAAACATAAGATTTCATCAATGCCTAGTGATGTTCTCATTTGAACCCAGTAGGTCAGTACTTGTGGCTTATGGAGTGCTTGTTTATCAAATGACGAAAGACATCATGCGTAGCTCATAAAGTTGTTCCCTTATGGTCCTTTACTTATGCTTCATTGTGGTAAGTTAGCTGTGATATCCCCATTGAAACAATTTATTCAGGTCAGTGGCAATAAAAGAACAGACTGCATCCACACTATTCCTTACATTTGTAGTCTCCAGTTTTCTGGGATTGAAAAAGCTACCCATCTTTCCAACTTCCCGTGTATGGAGCACTGTACAACTGTGGTCAAGGAATAACTAAAACAAATTTGGGGTCCATCTTTGTGATGAAGTGTGGTTTGGTATTAAACTAAATCCTTTTTCCCAGAGATTGACCAGGAGGATAGTTAGAAAAGAAGCCTGTGTGGTTAAATTTGGGGGCCCTGAAAAAATATTCCACTCAACTATCACCTCTTAACATTTTCTTTTAATTATGATTTGGATATACTTCTTTGTTTACTTTAGGCAAGCTGTCTTGGAATCACCTAGTCTAAGATTCTCAAATCAGTGGCAAAGAGAGAATTGTTGGCCAAAGTTACTGCTTCCCTTATACAAAGAGTCCTTTTTAATTATAGGATTTCCACTCACTCAATAGTGAATGTCTGTGGTCAAGATGCTTTTAGTTTAGGATTTTACACCAAGTTTGCAAATCTGCCACAGAGCTTGGTCTATTTTCTTCTCTCCACTGTTCTCTTGTCTTTTCTCTCTTGCTGAGGTCATTTGGAGAAACATAAGGGCTTATAGGTAATTGCACACTGGCTTTTTTGTTGTAAGTTTAATGTTGGAGCATCTAAAAAGAAAGGTGGCATTGGCGCAGATCACTGCTTATTGCTTAGAATTTCAACTCTACTCAACAAATATTTATGGAGACCCCATTTGTGGAGTACTAGTCGTGAGCCATCTCAGGAAGTCCCCATGTTTCCACCTTTCTAAGAAGTTGTGTCTGAAGGAGAACCAGTGAGTCCTAATGACTGTGACAAGTGTTTGCAAGGACGGGCAAGGGGAACTTCAAAAGCACCAATCCCAATCTGACTCACACCGAGGATAGTGGTCTCCCCTTTCTGGCTGGGTGATACCAGGCCTTAGAAGAGCAAGGGTAATGAATCAGCAGAGAGGCAGAGGTGGTGCTACAGTGTGGATGATAGAAAGGGCCTTCTGAGGAGGCAGGCGTTGTGAAGCTAAGGGATTTCTATGTTCCTTATGAGACATGTGTGTGTGTGTGTGTGTGTGTGTGTGTGTGTGTGTGTGTGAGTGGAGAGAGAGAGAGAGAGAGAGAGAGAGAGTAAAGCAAAAAGTCAATATTGGCTGAATAAATTATTCCATTACAAGCATTTGTGATCTTCACACTCTGATTTTTGGCTCTAGAGTCTTAAGTGATTAACTCATTTTCCTGAGTGAGGTAAATGTGGTGGCATACTGAAAGAAGCTGATGATTGCAAAATATATTTTAAAAAAGGTGGATAGACCCATGGGGAGGGTTTGAGAGACAGAGCCCTGATAGTCTGGGTAGAGGAAGAGAAGGAGAAAAAAAAGACAGAGGTTATGGTAGAGAAAGGAAAAGGGGAGGGTTAGAAGAGACAGAAGACATGCCTGCATGTAAATACCTATGAAAGAAAGCTCCACTTCTGAAAAAAGATATGCACTTCTAGAGAAAAGTGCACACAGACAACTGGACCCAACTAGAAAGCATAATTTTTATGATAAACGTCATGATATCTCTCTTTTCAATCATTAAACAACTTGACATCCCTACTTTTCCCCATCTTTTGGGCATACATGTCCTATAGATAACAAGGTTACAGTGGGAAAGGCCAGGTTGTGGTGTTCTAGGAACCCCAAAACTGCGTGTTCTTCCATAATGATAAACATGTTCTAGTGGCAGACACAGGGACATTTGCATGTGAGAACAATTGCATTGCACAAGTAATATATGTAAGTGAATAATTTAACCTTAGTCACACACCATGAGTAAGCTTACAGTCACAGCATTGTACTTCCCAATGGGGCAATGTTTGTTTCAGCCAACTAGGGAGATAATATTCAAATGAGAACAAGTGGCACTCTGAAATTCTGGATATGCAAATAAGCAGAGAGGGGTGACAGCATCCCACCATCCCAACAGTGACACTCTGGGATAAGAGGACTATAGGAACTAAATCCATGAAAGGAAGGTCTTGATCTCAAAGACTACTATATTAGCACTAATAATATAGAAACTCATATTAAATATGCACCAAGAAAATAATAGCCCAACTCATAGAAAGATTAGGACTGTCATCTCAAAGAATGGTAAATGGGAGGCACTTTTAAATCATGCGTAAAGTGAGAAATGGTCTTAGAGACCACAGTGGTGATCTAGGTGTGTGCACCGATACCAAGACTTAAAGAGAGCATGGTGGCAGCCTCTAAAAGGAGCAAAGGCTTAGTACCTCCAATGAATTTGTAGTCATACTATTTTCTAATTTGTGGAGCTAGTACAGAAGCAAATAGCTCTAGAGAAACTATTAAGAAATGTCTGATTCAGAAGAATGTTCTGCATTGCACAAGAGTATAATATCCACCAGAGCATGAAATAGCTGGGTAAGATCAGCATATCTAATGCTATTAGGATAAGTGTATGAAAATAAGTAAACATTTTCATTTGCAAAATGATAAATGAAGTCACAACTAAGCACATGTGCCCTTATTACCCCAGTGTTAAAGACGGGACAATGCAGAGAAAAAAGTAAAAAAACCTCACCACATTGTAGAGTATTCAAACTCTAGAGCATCCAGTCTTTTCAGACATTACCTGTTTTAGAATTAATGGATCTGTCACTTAAAAATTTTATTGAGACACCTTAAACATGGATTCTATATGTTACTAAATAACTGAGGCAATGCCACAGTTCCATTAATATTAACTCACTAAACATTATTTACTTATTAGCCAGTTCACCATGTTGGAGTTATGAGCTTCGAGCATGTTTATTGTCAGTAACACATTCTCTAAAACAGTATAAATCTAACTTGATTGTGAAGGAACAGATGATTTTTCAGATACTTGATATTGCTCTCACTGAGCCATCTTTTATCTTCCTAGCCAAGATCCCCTTTAGGTTTTAAATGGGACCACAGTTTTAGAGACAAAAGGAAGGTCCTCATCTATTTTATTGCTTAGAATTGTGCTAACATGTTACTATGGCAACTTCTATTGTTTATTATCTCAGCTTCGAGAGACAGGGGGATTGCAAAACAGCAAGTACAACTAGGAGTCTTTATAATAAATGTTGTGGTTACTTCCCATTTCTTTTCATAAATTTAAGAGCATTGGGGTTTTCAAGGGTTGATAGCTTAAAACCAACCAACCAACTAAACAGAATCCAATTCAAATACCACACTTGTTTACTCAGGAGAGAATATGCTATCACAAATAACTCAGCCCTGGTGGCACTTCTCAGTGAAAATGATGAACTCAAGTTATTTTGCACCATTAACTCTGATGATTTTTTTCTTACTTATTTTCTACTATACATTTGGTTCATCTGTACAGGTTTCTGCATCATTTGCATAAAATAGGAAGTTTCATTCTGTCCTCAAAGGGCCAATGCCAGTTTTTCAATTTAACAGCTGCAGAAAAAGGGTCTAATTGGCTGACTGATTGTGTGTATGTGTGTGTGTGTTCAGGCATATGTGCATAAAAGAATAAGAATCCTGTATCTCCCAGAGTGGTCATTGCCACAGTGGCTAGATTTTTAGGAAGGATGTGTAATATGTAAGCTGCTCCTGTTATTGCTCCATATTCCTCTAAAGAGAATATATATTTTAGTTTAAAACAGTCTTCTTTTTTATTGTAGCAAGTGAAAAAAAAAAAAAAGACAAAGGTACCAATTCTGGCCTTGAAACTCATCCTCGCCAGTGTGTGTCTGATTTTGTAGAGGTATGACCTTCCAAAGATCATCCTTGAGGGATTTTCTTGGGAAACATCAATGGTTTCAGATACTTTTGATGGGGCTAAGAGACAAGGGCTCTCTAGATAGGCTCTAATGTAACATTTTCCTCCCTTTGATGAGGAGAGGACCCACGATGGTGAATTGGCTCCACTCCTTGCTCCTCACCTTGTCTCTATGGGATCTTTGGACATCCTGCACATGTATGCACTATCCATCACTAGTGTTTTGTGGAGCAGAAGATTATTGAAGGAAATACTTGATTGCTGTGTAAACAGGTTTCACAATTATTGTTGAGATAGTGAGATTGTTTATCAGTTTTCCACAGTGGTGAAATCCCTGACATTTCTAAGGGTTTTGAATTTCACTGCTCTATAATTTTTCAAAGGACAGTATTCCCTTTATCCTTACTAGATTGCTATAGAAATGACTTCAATGAGTGAGAAATTCAAATCCTTTAGGTATGTCAGTGTTTAATTCATTCCCCTTGGTGTACATAATTCATAAAAAATATTTCTCCTCTGGGTTCTTGTTCATTCTTGGAATGAGCATTGCAGAGTCCACACCTCTTCCTACCCAACCCATTACAGTTTTATACTTCTCTTCTTTAAATTGAAAGAAATTGCACATCCAGTACCCCTCCCCATAATACAGAGATTTAGTGTCTGATTCATTTTATGACACTAGTGGTTTTCCTTTGGAGGATAATCTGTTGATTAAATATTTTCCACTCTCCCCATTTCCTGAAGCTCTTCTTTTCCCTGACTTAAAGCAAAAAATATTACTTGGTTAAATACCATGCTCTATTTCAAACCAGTGTGCCATGATATTTTTGGCTATTGCTATAAAACATTTAAAAAACAACTTTCAATGTTTGAATATTATTCAAATTACTGAAACTGAGTCAGGCTCCGTCTTAGTTTCGTGATGGTTTCTACCACTCTGCTTTCTTCGCTTTGTTACAATATTCTTTAACAAGTTATTTTTTGAGACTGTAATTGTATAATTTTCACTTTCATTTACTCCCTCTATATCTTCCCATGTTCTTGTTCTTTTCAAACTCATGGCTTATTTTTGTCATCAGTTTTTCTTCCATTCACGTATGTATATGTACATTCCTAAAAACTCTCAAGTACAGCCTGCTCAGTCTCTGTAATGTCACTTGCATTTTTATTACTGTATTTTGTTGAGCTACATGAAATATCTATCTTATTTCTAAACATTGCTAAATATACCTTTCTCTCTCTCTCTCTATGTATGTATATATATATATATATATATCCACATATAAATATATAAAATATGTTTTGTTATTTGTAACATTTACATTTCCCACCTTGAGAAACTGTATCTGTTAGTTGTTGCCTAAGTAATAGTCATTCAAGATATATCTCAGAAAAAGCAAAAGATGGAAGCAGTAACAGGATTAATTCAAGATTTCATAGCTCTATTACTATTATTGGCAATTCTCAAGCAACTGGCTGTATGAGACATGCTGATGGCAGTGATTATTGCCATTATAATGTTTAGGTAACTGAAACTGAGGGGCAAACACTTCATGGGTTATTCATTGTCAAAAGACACATATTTTGTACAGGAGAAGACAAGAGATTTTTTCAGATATACATATTTGTGTATTATTTAGTTACACCAAACATCATACACACACACACACACACACACACACACAAAGTTTGCTTCTCATCAAAGCAAAATAAATATGTGACTTTGGCATAAAATTTCCACTTTAAAAACAAAAAAAAAGATACAAATGTATGAAAAGGAATTGTAATAAGAGGGGGAGGGGGTGGTGGGGGTGGCATGGGGAGGGGAGACTATTGCAGGTTATGTGACAGTAATCATAGTGCATTGCATATGTAGCAAAATGTCAGAGAACAAATTCAGTAAGGCTATTTTAAAAATATTTGAGGGATAAACTTGACATTCTTAGTCAGTTTGGATGAATTTTCTCAGTCCACAAAAGTTTTTGTGATCCTACTTGGTCTAATACACTGGGCAATCTCTTTTAGTTGCTGATCTGCAGTTACACAATCTAATTTACACAGTAATCTCAGGTCTGCTAGTTATGTGCTATCCTTGGGCACATAAGATTTGATGATCTATGGAAACCAGGGTCCTGGACTCCTTACACAATCCTATAAAATTCTTTCTCTGAATCTGTATCTATGGCCGTGGCAACAGGTTACAGAGCCATTTATGAGAGGATTTACAGATTTATTTCCTTCTATTTCAGGCTTTGTTTCAGATAATCAAAGGCATCTTTTCGTTGTTGCTGTTGTTGTTGTTATTGTTGTTGTTGGTCAACCCAGAATTCCTGAACCTCAACTATCATTTTCTCTCTTTCTGGTTCTCATTTCTTCCCAAAGTCTGTAGGATGTTTTTGTTTTTGTTTTCAACAAAAGGTTTGCCTCTGAGTGAGACAAAGTGAATATAAGGGAAGACACACCCAAATTATCCTGTCAGGACACATTACTAGAGAAAAGTAATCATCATTGGCATTTTAATATTTGAAAAAGTTACCAAGTTCCAAAGCATTCCCTTTCTCATTTGAGCTGAAATACAGAAGAAATGTGGTTGTTGATATTTCCATTTTGCCTAAGAAGAAACTATCTGAAGTCCCAGCCTTTGGTAAGTGGAAAACTGTAATTATTTAGATCAGATTCTGTCTTAGGGACCTCAATGGTAAGGTTGTTTTCTAACTTCAACAAAGTTTAAATTTTATTCCCTCCTCATATTAGAGGAAATACAATAGAGGAATTAAGATAGTATTTGCATGCTTTTC
Organism: Phodopus roborovskii; assembly: GCF_943737965.1. Taxonomy (NCBI): domain Eukaryota; kingdom Metazoa; phylum Chordata; class Mammalia; order Rodentia; family Cricetidae; genus Phodopus; species Phodopus roborovskii. The sequence goes on along the minus strand of NW_026125360.1, from coordinate 140,803 downwards.
TATTGTCAGCCCAACAATGACAGCTCCAAATCAGATGAAAAGCAACACTTTTCTCAAAATGAAAGAACAGAGCTTTCATGGTTGTTAGATTATTCTGCAGGTAGAAGTGCAGGCCAAGTAAGCACGATGACCCCAGAGCCCACAGTTGAAAGAGAGAATGGAATCTTAAATTAATTCCCCAAAATTGTCTAATACCCACATGCCTCACTGGGCATGTTTGCAAACCTCTGAACATATGCACACACACACAAACAATAAGTATAAATTTTTAAATGATGTACTTTTTCAAAAATGTGAGTAATATAATTTGCTCTCTTCACATACATTTTTCTTATACTCAGGAAATGATGTATATTAATGTTTATGCTGAACAGATAAATTATTTGATTTATTGTCAGAAGTCCATTCTTGCTCCATTTATAATTAGAACATTGCTTCTATCTAGTCTAGCTCTGCTGTGAAGAATCAAAAAATATAGTCAATTCCCTGCTTTGTTAGCTTTGATAGGAGCACTCCAATCTGCATTGATTCAGAAGCATCCTTTATTTAGCAAGTGCTACAACCTGCAATGTGTTATATAGAACAGACTATTTCAATTTGAACTAGTGGTATACATTGCATAGGCAGTGCTTGAGTGCTTTGGGACAGATTTGGATTCTGAGTGTATGTAATCTGCAGAGCCATTTAGCTGTGACTAAACCCTCAATGCACCCCATGATAACTCTTTCTCTGTTTTAAAAACAAGTAAGAATAGTAGTGATTTAGTTTGGAGATTTAGCTTTCTATTCTCTTACTCACCTTTTAACTTATCAAAAGAACTTAATGACGTTAGTTCAATATTTTAAGGAGACTTGAATCCAATTATATCAAACAGTGAAGTATCACTGTTTATACTTTTGTTGGTGGTCTATATTCAAAAAATATTTATGAAGGTGGGTAGATTTAGTGATTTAAAAGATGCCTCCAGTGAACTTCCTTTTTCATCCATGGTTATTCTAACATTGAGACCTAGCAATTTCAGATGTCAAGGGTATGGCCTACAATGTTAGCACTCAGGGAGTTCAATAGATAAGAGGAAGACTTAGATAAAGAGTAAAGTCTTGTCTCAAAGCAGACATAATCAAACTATTGATTAAAAATGACTATTGGAAATCAAATCTATGACGAGAGGCCAGAGAGATGTCTTAATGGTTAGGTATAGAATAAGGTACTGAGGAACAGATAGATTTCACTAGGAAAAGGAAATGAATAAATACTATGGGTGGGTGATAATCTAGACTATGGGATGAGAGATGTAAGTAGTGGAGGGAATATGGAGAGAGATTCATAAACTTAAGGGCTACTTGAGAGGTAGCATGGGTTCCTAATATCGTAGAAAACTCCTAAAATATATACACACATGAAGGCAATCTAAATGAATTCCTCCAAATACATAATGGGGAGAGACAGAAACCCAACTAGTTATCAACTGAAAACATCCAGTAATGGGTCTGGGGTTATATATAATTGAATAATGTTGGTCAAAGAGTTACCATGGGAATCTCCAAACAACTCAGGCTGTCGACAAGATAATAGGATGCTCTCCATAAACTGACAGGCAGACTCCCAGCTGCTGAAGACAATACCTACACGACTTACTGAACATGGAGATGTTGATCAGATGCCCACATAGAGCCTTCACTCACTATGTTCCAGTGTCTTTGTTACAGGAAGGCACTCTGCAGGCCCCCAAAACAGAAACATTTAAACCAAGCCAGCCACAAACTCCTTTTAATAACAATGGTGTACTATCTACAAGATATGCCAGGACAATAGTGGCACAAATTTTGTAGGACTATGCAACCAATAACTAATCTGATTTAAGGCCCATTCCTCAAGATGGAACTTATATCTGATACTTCTTTGGCTATAAGACTTGGAGACTAGATAGCCCTAAAAGAGTAGGGAAAACCAAACACTACTGTTCTACAAAAAAAGAAGAAGAAAAAAGTAAGTAAGAAAGAAAGTAGAGAATACAAATTCTATGATAAAAATGATTCCTAATTATATTTTCTCCTATACTCGCAGATCAGTGCCTTGTGCAACCATCATCATAGAAGCTCTCCCAGGCAGACAAGATCAAATACTGACACGCATCAGACATTACACAGAGAACAAGAGGCCTTGAAAGTCAGCTTTACATGGAGATGTCGCCTAACAAACCTCTCCCTCAGAGCAGGAAACCCCAACTGAAGAGGAGGCAAGAGTGTTAGAGACAGAGAGGATGGAAGAAACCAGGTTAACAAGGCCTCCAATTTTTTTGAGCTCACAGAGACTAAAGCAGAATGGTATAGGGCCTGCATGTGTCTGCACTTTCATATAATGGATTGAGTTTGGTGTTTTTATGGGCTCCATGAGCATGTGAACAACTGGGTCTCTGATTCTTATGCCTTCTTTTGGGATCCTTTCCTGCTGTTTGTCTGTTTTGTTAGACTTCAATGTGATAGGCTTTTGTTTTATCTTATGTTTTATTTTGTTCTATTTTTAAATGGATGAATGGGTTTAAACCTAAAAAAAAAAGACAATATATTAACATTGATTCAAGATGAAGTTGTACAAAATCCGAATAGCCTTATATGAAGCACCCATCTTCTATAATGAAACTCAAACTAATATGATTCCTAGCCCAAATCGTGTTAGTGGTGAATTTTGTTACTATTTAAGGTCAAATGGGATGCTACTGGCATAAGACTTTTGGGATGCTAGCAGTAAAAGCATAGGAAAATTGCAGACCCAACACCCTTCATGAACACAGACAAATAAAAATAGAACCAATTTATGAAAATAATAGCAAATTGAATCCAGAAGAATATAAAAAGGATGATACATCATCACCAAAAGAGGTTTATCCAAGAAAATTCTGGGCCAATTTAACCTTCCCATGTCAATCCCTGAGGCAGGCATGTTGACACAGACCTGTAGTCACAGCATTCTCTAGAGGTAGAGTCAAATGTCTAGAGGAACAGTCCAAAGGTCTCCTTTTGCTTATGTTGAGTCCCAGGTCCACCTAGTTACACAGGACCACAATTCAAACAAAATGAAACAAAATCAATCAATAAAACTTGTAAATGTTTGCACAATATAAAAATAAAAATCTCTAGCCAGGCTGGCTCAGAGTCCCAGAGATCATGTTGGTAGAAGCTCCCAAGATAAAAAGTTCAGATACAGTAACATAGTCATGCTTAGTGGGTGAGGAACTGCAGGCAGAACAGCTGGGTAAGTCAGATTTAAAAAGTGTCATTGGTCCTGCCAAAGCACTGATGTTTGAACCAGGGAACAACCTAGGCTGGACCAGCAGAAAGGTGTGATGGTCCGGAGCTCACTCTTGAAAGTAGTTTCTTCTATATGTGACTGGTACTTTCCAAATGGCTTCAACAGACACTGAACCTGGTCTCTGAGCAGAAACAAGGTTCACTAAAGTCAAGGTCCTAGAATACCTTATGGCTTTTAGGGTATCATAAAACCAGGATTCTTACTCCACACTTATACACCGACAGATCTTGTTAGCTATGGTAGTCTCTGGTGCCAAAGGCATCATCCTATTTTTATTTGTGGTGGCACCGAGAATTTTCACATGATCAGTGACCCCCACGACCCAAAGAGAAGCAGGTGAATCTGAGACGAGTGTAATATGAAAGTGTTTAAGAGGATTGGGGCAACCCAGGAATCTCTTCGATGGGCTGGCTTGCCTGAAATGTTGAGTCCTGTTTTCCGTGGCACTGACAGAGCTGGTGTTGGCACTCTGTGGTTAGGAGCAGGGAAACTGGCAGGGTAGGGAGAGATTAGCGGGCCACAAGTATGTAACTGGTGTCACACTGCAGCTGACAGTCCACACAGACCACAAACAGGAGGAGAGCTACAGCTCAACGGAATTAAAACCATTCCTATCTTAAAATAGAAAGAGGGGGATGCATTTGAGCAGCTAAGAGTTTGGTCAATTACTTTATAGGCAATTTTCATATTGATTACCTTAAAAAGCAAAGTGTTTAAGAAATAATTTATGCTAGAGAATTAGCATGGAGTTAGGATCAGTGAGATTAATCAATTAAAAACTTGGCAGCTAGGAACTATCATACTGTCTGTGGGAAAAGTTCAGACAGCTTTACCTTAGGAGCAGGACTATGACATTGGAATTCTCCTTCTTTGCCCTGAGGAGTTTGATCCTTCTTTGGGTTTCTGTACCTGACACTGAGGGTGGAAAATCTGCACTCATGAATTTGGATAGGGCAGGCACATTGGCTATTCAGCAGCTGCCATCCAATGAAGTGCGGTTGGTTTGGGTAACTGAAGCCGCATAGCCAAGTGAAGGCAGTATGAGCACATGAGTCTTTCTATGGGGCTAAATACAGAACTGTGAGCCCATTTGGGTTGGGATGGAAGAAAAAAAAAAAAAAAAAACTAGTGTTCCTAATGGTAGGGAATGGCTTCACTTAAGGACCGTAGGCTATGTTTAAACATTACCAAATATTGAGATAAAGCTACAGGAAAATGTATTTAGTTGTTCAGATCTTTCCAGAAATATGACCTATTGCATTCAAGTCTATGACATTTCACAACAATTGACATTCTCTTTTCTTTTGGGGGGCAGTGTCAAAACTTGCTGGCTTGTTCTGGCTAACTGGTAAAAGTTTCTGTGAAAGGTGTGCCATGGGTGTAGGCCACATGAGTAGAGCTGCTTTCTGGGATTGCCATCCTGCAGCCAGGGGGCACTCTTCAGCCTCTGAGGAACTGTTCTGTGTGAAACTTGCATAGGGATGATGGTCCTATGTCATTTTTTCATCCATTTGCTCTTTTAGCCTTTTTCCTACCAACATAACGTTTTTATTGATATCTGGAAATTTCATAAATGGACCTGATCACAATTGCTTCCCACTCCCTCCCAGGTCCACCCTCACACCCCTTGTGATCTCCCCACCAAAACAAACAAACAAACAAACAAGTAAATAAATAAATAAATAGACAAAGTCCAATTCGTGTTGCCCATATACTCATGTGAGTATGGTCAAACTCCCAGTGGCCATCTCCTCAAAGAAAACTTAGTACTTTGCCACCCCCTTCCCCCGCCAAAAACTGAAGAGCTACACTTCAGCATCTTTATTACAATCTCTAAGGACTCTCTTCAATAGTTTTCTTTTTTGACTGTTTCTAGAGTAAGTGGCAGAGGAAAAGATGTCTCAAGACACCATCAGTGTCTTCATTTTCAGTTAGAGTCTGGCATCATCAATACCACTGCAACAGAATATTCCTTGCTCACATCAATCAGCAACAACACATGCCATGGACTTCCACAAGGTTTCTGGCAACATAATGGACCATGGTGATATGATCTCCAAAATCTCACCATGGCCTCCAGTGCCAGCAGTGACAATGGACAGCAACATGGTCTCCGAAGCTTAACAGTGGCTTTAGAAACATAAATTCTCAGCCTGTAGAGAAACAGGAAGAAAATTCTAACACTAGCGCAGGGCTAATTATAAAGATATACTCTTTATATGTATTTGTTATGATTAAATCTTTGGATGAAAAGTATAACTGTGGGAACAATAGCTGTGCATTGTGGGAAGTTGTGGCATTCCTGTGCTAGAGAAGTACTCTGACACTGAGCTCATGAGACTTACCTTATACCATAAAAGGTTAATACATACAAGAAATGTGTTGAAACTAACACAAGGCATGCTGCTTTGAGAATCACCTAGTTAATCTAACAATTCTATTAAATAATTTTATTATTTTCACATTCAGTAGGAAATTCATTTTAGGAAAGACATTAATGTTATATTCTGTTCTTACCTGGTACAATAAGTAACTAAATGAAATGTTCAGTAGCTACTAGAAATATACTTTCTGCTTACATACAGCTTAAAAATACAGAGCTGTGTAACAGCCTATGGTGGAAGCATCTTGACACTGAAATGAGAAAGCTTACTTTGGATACAAGCCCCAATCTTAAACAGTTCTTTAGAATGCCCAGAGATGAATATAGTCATCCCTCATGATGACTCGTAGTATGATAGAGAGAATGCAGCCAGAGAGAAGTCAGCTGAGCAGGAACAATGTGAGGCAGGCATTTTTAAAGGAGCATTAATGCAAAGCAAAACTCTAAAGTAGTTAAGTGATACACTTCAAATAGATTGAAAACAAGCTCTAAGAACCACACAATATGAGATCACTTTGTGTAGAGCAGAGAGAAAACATTCTTGGAAATGTGGAAAGTCATCAAATCTATTTGTGATGAAAACATACATGGCCACAGTGCTGGTCAATCTTTTAAGATAAGTATAGCTCTCAGAACTATACTAAGGATTATTTTACTTGTAAGTAGTATCACAATTTAAGTTTAGGTCTAAAGAATTACATATTCTTTATTTTGGAATTTTGTATACATGTACACTGTATTTGCTTGATTTCCATACTTCTTCATACTTCAATTCCTCCAGTGCCCAACCCTTAACCCTCTCAAGTCCAAGACCTCTTCTTCTATAATTATTGTTGTGCTTGCCTATGCACATGTGTGTATAAGTGTGTGTGTGTATTATAAAGTCAGTGTGTAGGTTAAAATATTTTCAAATTTTCCTCCTGCTTTCACAAAATACTAAATTAAACATCCCCTTGGTTGGGATTTTTCTGAGGCATGTGTTTTTAAACAAATACCAGAATTCCGATTGGGAATTCATTCCAGTTGTCACTGTGGTAGATGGTGTAATAACACTTTCCAGTGTTTTTTGTTAGGCATGGATAGTCAAACTAGGTGACTCAACTTGACTCTCACAGTTAAATATTAATGCCTATAGGGAGAAAACTTAAATAATCACTAGTCTTTTCAAGATTTATTGCTGGAACTAAGGTGCAGCCAGGAACTCTACCTTGTACCACCATTTTCTACATATCAAATGCATGAATTTCATGAAGACTTGATATTACTGTGTGTTGTTCATGTGACTATACCCAACTCTCCACAGGGGGGTGAAACCAGGGATTAATCCTTTCCCACCAACTGTGAAAAGTGGCAGTTCATAAGCAGAGCAGAATTAATCATTCTCATCCCCAAGGGAAAGCAAAAGTTCGTAAATGAATCTGGAGGTTGGTAGAAATGCACTCCAGCTCCCTTTCCTCTGGATTGGGATAGCTATTTTATACACATGCCAAGTTTTCAGGCAGGAGTATCCTATTCTGGGTGGCACAACAGTACATCCTTACCTCCTCCTCCTTCATTCTCCTCCTACTATTGCTCCTATGCACTTTCCTCCACCATTGCCTATACCTGGCAAATCATTTGACCTTTAATCCTTACCTCAGGTTCTTCTTGGAGACTTAAAACTAAAGCAGGCTATAACCCAGGTTTACATAGAAATTTCTAGACTATGGCTGTCACTATGGTTCCTCTGGAAAAGGAAACACTTCTTGTTTATTCAGATTGGAATAGTGGTCTTTAAATATATGATATATATATATATATATATATATATATATATATATATATCATGTCAATCCCAGTTTCCTCTCCCTCCCCTTCCATTTCCCCCAACCCCTCCTCCCATCCCATTCCCCCCACTCCATAGAGAGGGTAATGCCTTCCAGGAGGGATCACCAAAATCTGTCAAGTCACTTGAAGTAGGGTTTAGGCTCTCCCTCCTGCCTTTAGGTTAGGGAAGTATCCCTCCATGGGGAATGTGTTCCCCAAAGTCCTTTCGTACACCAGGGATACATCGTGGTTCCACTGTCAGAGGTCCCTTAGATTGCCCAGGCTTTCTAACTGAGACCCTCTGAGTCACTAGAATGCTGATTTCCCAGCTATCAGTCTGGGTGGAATAGTGGTTTTATATAGCACCACAATGCAGTGAGCTTTCCTGCAATCCTACCAAGGAAACTCTCAGCTACTGTATATGGTACTTGAATTAACATTTTAAAATCACAGTTAGTGAAACCTAATGAGTCACCACCAGGTGTTCAGCAGAATGGAGCTTCTGTTGTAAGCTCTGTAAAATAATTCTGGCTACAGCATTATTCCATTTGCCAGAGCATATGGAAATAAAATTCAAAAATTATATTATCCTTTCATGGAGCTCCATGGCAAAAAAAAATTATATATTTAGAAAAAAAAAAAAAAGACATAGCAATCCAAAGAATGTAACACACAGCTTAAAATGCACTAGGGTGGGACATGGACCTCAGCCCATGCTGCCTACACTTGCTAAAAGATTCCCATTCCAGAAAATGTCATTTGTTTGGAAGTTGATGAGAATTTATATTGATATAATACAGTATGGGGAATTGTGAAACTGGGATAATATCATCCATAATAATTTTGTAGTAAGATGATAATTAAAAAAGAAAACCATATGAAGAAAACAGAGAAATAAACATCAGCTAGCCCTTAAGAAGGAGCTAAAAAGAGTTGTAAGACTTACATACATCGTAGAACAATATTGAATGTAAAATGTTGAAAGGTGAAATTTAATACTTTGCTGGAAGAATTTACTTTAGCTTGCAAATCCAGGTCACAGTATATCATTTCAGATTAGCCAAGGCAGAAGCACAAGGAGCTACTAACATAGCATCCTCAGTCAACAGCAGAGAGAAAAAAGTGCATCCACACTACAAGTCTGCTTGTTCTCAACAAACTTATTCCAACCTCACAGTTCAGGAACCACTACCTAGGGAATAATGTCACCCACAGTGGGCTGAGTCTTTCCACATGAGTTTACCATCAAGGCAACCCCCCACAAACATGGCACAGATCAAACTGTTCTAGATAATTCCACACCAAAAATTTCTTCCCTTGTGATTATAGATTTAGAAAAGTTAACAGTTAATTAATCACTAAAGCTACTGGAGGCAAGGCTCAGAAGTTAACAGTGCATACTGTTCTCTGATGAAGGGCTGTAACCCACATCAGGGGGCTCACAATTACCTGTAACTACAACTCCTGGGGATGCAATGCCATCAAATAGCTTTTGTTGGAACATGCATTCATGTGCATTTGTATCCACAGATACAGAATCAGGCACATAATTTAAAAATAAAATAAATCTTAAAAACTTAATCAGTGTAATTCTTTTAGGGGAGTTCTATGTTGTTTTAAAGTAAGCACTCATATGTATAGACATCTTGATTAGAAGTGCTTTATCTATACCCTAAAAGTCTGGTAAGTTGTATTTTCAATTTCATTGAATTTTAAGTTTTGAGCTAGGCAGTGGTGATGAATGCATTTAATATCCCAGCACTGGGGAGGTAGAGGTAGGTGGATCTTTGTGAGCTTGAGGCCAGCCTGTTCTATAGTGATTTGTAGGGTAGGCTCCAAAACCGTACAGAGAAACCCTGTCTTGAAAACAAAATAAGAAAGAAAGAAAGAAAGAAAGAAAGAAAGAAAGAAAGAAAGAGAGAAAGAAAGAAAGAAAGAAAGAAAGAATATAAAATTTTGCTCCTGAGTTCTTCAGTGATTCATTGATCCAGAGTGTGTTGTTTTCAGTCCTGGGGCAACTTCCAGAGTTGGACTAACTTTTAGTTTTAGGTTTATTTAGTATGATCTGCTAACATACAAAAATAGTTTGATTGTACTGTTTTCTAGGATTTGTTTTAATTCAGGAAATGGTCTATTTTATAGATGGTTCCATGGGCTGCTGAGATGAATGTATACCCCATTTCTGTTAGATGGAATCTGTGGGTATCCATTAGTTAGATTTAATTGATAATGTATTTTAAGTCTGGGGTTTCTCTGTTTATTTTCCAGTTAGGTGAATTATCTAAAGACAGGAGTTGCATATTAAATGCACCCACTGCTATTGTTTTTTTTCTTCTAATTAAAAAACTATTCTCTCATATATTGCATCCCTACTGGGGTTTCCACTCCCTTCTCTTCTCTCAGCCTCCATGTTCCAGCTCCCTTCTTTCCCAGATCCATTTCTTCTAATTTGCCTTAAGAAAGGGCTGGCTCACAGGGAAATCTACTAAACATGGCATTTCAAGTTATAATAAAAGTAAACATATTAAAGATGGATGAGGGAACTCTGTAGGAGGGAAGGGGTCCCAAAAGCATGTAAAAGAATCAGAAACAGCCCCACTCCCACTGTTAGGAGACCCACAAGAACACCAAGCTACCCAACAATGACATATGTGCAGAAGATGTAGGTCAGACCCATACAGGCTCCCTGATTGCCACTTCGGTCTCTGTGTCTATGAACCCTTGTTACTTGATTATGTAGGCCATTTTCTTGTGTTTCCTTGACCTCTCTGGCTCCCTACAACCTTTCCTCACTCTCTTCTGCAGTATTCTTGAGCTCTACCTAATGTTTGGTGTGGGTCTCCACATCTGCTCCCATCAGTTGCTGAATGAAGCCTCTCTGGTGATGCTTATGAAAGGCTCCAGTCTACAAATATAGCAGAGTATCATTAGTAATCATTTCATTGACTTCTTTTGGGTCTAGCCTAGGTTTCTTGGCTATCCACACTCTGGTTCCTGGCCATTCAGTCAGTGTCATAGATGAGCTTCATCTCATGGCATGGGACTCTAGTTGGACTAGTCATTGGTTGGCCATTCCCACAAATTCTGTCCACCGTTTCCCCCAGCACATTCTATAGGCAGAACAAATTGTAGGTCAAATGTTTTGTGGCTGGGTTGGATGATGATTTTTATGCCTATTTGTATTTTGAAATTAGGAACTCTAAAATTAATTTTTTCCTTTATTAATATACTGTGACATTCTTTATCTCTTCTGACTAGTTTTGTTTTGACATCTACTTCGGCAGAAAGCAGAGAGCGATCACATCTTATTTATTTATTTATTTATTTATCTATTTATTTATTTATTGTTTTGGAGCCTGTCCTGAACTTGCTGTGTAGATCAGGCTGGCCTTGAACTCACAGAGTCTGCCTGCCTCTGCCTCTTAAGTGCTGGGATCACCACTGCCTGGCTTTATTTTAAGCTTTTGTTTGAATGACAGGTGGAGTTCCAGCCTTGACTCTGAATCTGTGAGTATCTTTACCAGAGAGTTGTCTTTCATGGAGACAAAAGGTAGTTAGTTGTATCTAGTTTTGTGGGCTTTTGTTGTCATTAGTTAGGTTTTTTTTCCTGTCTTTTGATTTGTTTTATTTTTTATTGGAATCAGATTCAAGACTCTAAGCATCATGGGCCATAGCTATTGAGTCAGCTCCAGGATCCCCCCCGCCTTTTTTTTTCAACCAGTCCACCTGTCTCCATTTCTTTATTGGTGAGTTAAGGCATTTATATTTAAGGTTATTGTTGCAAGTTGTTCACTAATACCTTTGATTATATTGGCTTATTTTCTGATTGGCTATATATATATATATATATATATATATATATATATATATACACACACATATATATACATATATATATGTATGTATGTATGTGTATATATATATATATATATATATATATATATATATATATTCCTTTTGGTGTTGGGGTTTGCTGGTTTACTGTGTTAGACATAACAGATTCTGACTGAGTATCTTTTTTCATCTGTTTCTCTAATAAAATTTATTTTTTCATTGTTCTATGAATGAGACTTTTTCTCCTCTGTACACAGCATTCCTTACATATATACTGCATTGCTGACTAAGTTGTTATGAACTATGTTAGTTTGTGTTTATTTTGAAATGGCTTTATTTATGTAATAGTTTTCAAAGATAATTTTGTTGGTTATATCTGGTTGTGAGTTATGATTTTCACTGCTTGAAACATATCATTTTGTGTCTTCTTGGTTGTCACAGTTACTGATGTGAATGCTAATATTATCATTTTGTGTTTAACATTTTCCCTTTGAGCTTTTGATATTGTTTCTTTGCTTTGTAATTCTTACATGTTGACTACAATATATCAAAGATAAGTACTTCTCTGGTTATGTTTGCTTGAGGTTCTAAATGCCTATAGCATTTGAATGTCTACTTTTTTCTTTAGATGTGGAATATTTTCTCATATATTTATTGAATTGAGTAGATCCTCTTTATCTTTCATTTTGTATGTCTTGTGATTTCTCAGGTGTAGTCTCTTGATTTCACTGTTCCAGGATACTCACTATATCCTTTGGTGATGTCTAAAGGCAGAATTTTGTCGGACTTGTCTTTCATCACTGATAATCTCTTTTTTGATTATTTGCGCCTTTGAAAATTCATAGATCAATTTTAGTAGTAAACTTCTGAAATTATCATTCCCCATTTTACCTATTTTATGTATCTTTGATTTTAGTAGTTGAAGAGTCATCATTGTTCAGAGAAGTGATTTTGACTTGCTTTTTTCATATTTCTTATGTTTTTCTGTGTTGGAATTTGCCTATCTAATGGGTTAGATAACTCAGCATTATTGGGGACATTCTTATCGATCAGCCTATTACAGAGGATTCAGTGTTCGACTTCACACTGCTTAGAAAACAAACTTTTATGTAAACTATCAAAATGTACAAAACACAACTATGCTTAAAGTAATTTAAAGCCTACTAACTCATCATCACTGGTCATTAACCAGATAATGTGAAAATTAACGCAGAATACTCTCTGAAATTAAAGTTTTTTAGAATAAAGAAATTGTAAATAAATGAGGTAATGGAAGAATGGGAATGGGGAAATAAAGGATGGAAACAAAACAAAAAGAATAGAAAATGTTATGGAGGAAAGAAAAAGAAGTTATAGTTTAGAAAAAAAATATTTTCCAATAATGGGAAGGCTCCAAGCAAAATCATATAGTTACAAAATAGGGGACAAAATTAAACTCATGGGTTTCTTTTTAAATAATAGAAGCAATAAATGTCATTAAGAATATACTAGAGAGATAAAAGAGGGAGGGGACCACAACCACATAAGAATAAAAGAAATGTAGAATAAAGAAAGGACTTAAGGGGGGAAATATTGCTCAATAACAAGTAAAATATATTAATAAAATTAGATGAATGTATAAATGGGTATAAGGATAAAAAAGTGGGGACACAGAAAAAAACTGACACTGTGTTTCTACCAACTTTCTTTTGTCACCCCTATAGTAGCATTTTTACATCATTGGGTTTTGTCTGAGCCCACATGTATCTGTAATTTTAAGAACTAGTTATTGACCTGCTAGAGGAATGCACCTGTGTGTAGCAACTATACAACTACAACTTCTGAGTTTTGGTGTTCTGTACCAGTGGGCAGCAAATGTAAAGCTCCTGAAGTTGATGTACTCTCCAAGTTGGGCTTAGGGCAATCAAATTTAGGGTTACCCTCAGTTGGTGAGATCTGCTCTAAGAGATGTAGGACATAGATACCTGCTTTTATGAACTTTACTGTCTAAGAGAAGCGTCCTACCTACTACATTTTCAATCTTATCAGCATCACCCTCCCCCACAATAATTGCTTTTCAGGGCTCTCTCTCAGCATGGATAGAGGACAGAGTAAATTCAGGCTCTTTTTCTTGTGACTGTTCCCCTTTCTTGGCCTCCCAGAATGGTGGTTTTCTTTCCCCCACAAACAATAAGTTCACTCTAAGATAGCACCTGGCCAAAGCAACAGAATCGTAGAGTGACAGGAATTATTCTGCTTCTCTTCTAGTTGGGAAAATCACTATCTCACCAAAACACACAGTTGTTTTTGAGGGCTATGAAATCTGTAGGTAGGACAACATCTCTTTATACCAGGGCCATCTGGTTTACCTTTTGTAGGAGTCTTTTGCTTCTCCCTGACTAGGGAGCTACATAAGTAGCTGTGGTGAGTACGGATTCTTTTCTATGTGAATTGTCTGTCCTGCAACTGTCTTTCCAATTTTTGGGTTCCTATAACTTCCTTTGTGAGTTTCTGAAACTGTTGCTCATTTTCTCTGTTTGGGATAAAGGTTGTTCTTACTTTCTGATTCTTGTCCTTCACTAGGTTATGTGAAGGTAGCTCTTAATCTGCCATCATACACAGAAATCCTACCTCCCCCTTTTTTTCAAGTAACACATTTCTCTTTTTTAAAAGAATGTATAATATTTATCTTCTGTTTAATTCTCCCTTGTTCTGCTAAATGTAATGTAAACACTTTCAAGGCTAGAATGTCATGAATTTTTAACTGATATTTGCCAATATTATAGACACATACTGGGTACCTCAGTATTATTTATGAAATGACTGAATGAAAATATTATTCTCACTGTTGCCATTTCCTGGCCCAAAGCAGTTACTAAATATCTAAACAAAAGAACCAGAAAATATTAATGTGTTTGACAAGGAAAGTTATACACATTGAGGGGAAATTTCAGCATAGTATTTACTATGGACACAAACCCCCAAAAGTAAATCAAAGCATTATTCAAAGGGTGACTAATTGTTTCCAGTCATTGGCACTTATAGTTCATTCCTCAGCTGTGAAATAAGTCATCATAAACTCTATATCTCATTTTCCCACACTAAAGTTAAAAGTTGTATTTAAACAAAATTTGTGGTTCAAACCCAGTTTCTGGAAGATGATTTCTGGCATGGTCATATATGTCCTAGTGTAACAAGGGAACAGAATCTAGCCTTTTTCTATCAGTAATTCCAAACATTCAAATCTATGTTTGCAGAAATGAAACAGTATGTAAATAATAACCGTGACCGTAAAAACATTAATAGTCTTTTAAAAGGCTTTGTTTCCACATAGTGAATTAACATGTAAAATGCATTATGTATAACAGTGAATTAGAATTAAATTAGAATTAAATAGTTTAAAATATTTGAAAATATAAGATCTTAAATTTAATGTGAAAAATTGAGTTTGGGCTGAACTGAATTTTTAAACAGTCTTGGTATTCTGACCTTTTCCAAAACAAATGAATCATGAGCAATCTGAATGAGTGGATGTCTTTTTTCCAGAAATATATCAAACTGTAGCCATTTTTCCACCATTACGTCGTGGCAAGAGGGGTATTGACAAGTAATGACAGCTACTTTAACTTAGTGATTTTGCCACAATATTCATCTTTCTGTACTGACCAGCATTTTATTTTCACTTGGGCCAAGTGACTGTCTGGCTAATTAGCTTTGGAGCCATGAGGTTGGATCAGCCTGGGTCATTTGCAATAAGACTTTCACCTTCAGGAATAGTCACAAACATGAGTTCTGATGAACCACTGGAAGCCAGGGCTTAGCATTTTACTGTTTTTAGAGCACCCTGCTCTGTATCCCTGACCCAATTTTACTATAGTTTTGAGAAACCTGCAGATTTTGATCATGGTCACATGCAAATTGTAATTATGAAGCTATATTTTAATGCTGTCTTTCTCTCCATAAGCAGAGTCTACTTAGTTGTTCAGCTATTTCCTATGGATTAAAAAATTCCCTCCTAGAGGGAGAAGGAAAGTTAGAAAGGATGGGGTTTTCATGAGAATGTCCCCCCATGGGATAATATATTTGAATGCTTGGTCCACCCCTCTCTTCCTCCTTCCTTCCCTCCCTCTCTTCCACCAACTGCAAATAAGATGAAAGCTCTCAGCTCCTTCTCTAGTATGGAGCTGCCTAGTTGGAAGCTGCTACTATGCTCCTAACCATGATGATCAAGGTCTCACCTTCTGAAACTGTAAGCAAGCCCCCATTTAATCACATTTTTTTTTTTTATAGGTAGCCTTGGTCATGCTTTCTCTTCACACCAATAGAAAAGTAACTAAGACAATAAGACTCAGGAAGCTAAGAAGAATGAAACACACAAAGCTCAGAAAGTTGAGAAAGTCATAAGGCTCTTTCCTCGGGCTATATAAGCAGTAGTCCTTGCTAGGGGAGAATAGACTTTCCACCACGTTAGCTGCATGTACACTGTGTGGTGAATTCCAGGGAGTCCTCAGCCATGCTATGCTGGGATTTTCAAAGAAGCAGCTGCCTTTGGGCCACTCCTGCTCACTTAATGGCTCTGTAAATAACTCCAATACATATGCTAACTGAATGTCCACATTCCAAGGATGAGTGTCCACTACAAAGATGTCTGTTTTCCTCCTGAAACAAAGCTCCAGAAGACAAAATGCCTGGATTTTCAAGGACTACAATGAGAAGTTCAAATAAGACAGCATCCCACAGTGTTGCCTACAAGTCCTCCATTCTTAAATTCTCCCAGCTTCTCCTACTGCTAATTCAAATACATTTAGGGATACTACCTCTTGTTTTTAAAATATTTGTGTGTGTGTGTGTGTGTGTGTGTGTGTGTGTGTGTGTGTGAGAGAGAGCGAGAGAGAGAGAGAGAGAGAGAGAGAGAGAGAGAGAGAGAGAGAAGAGACGCACAGGTGCATGCAGCAGCCAGCACAAACCAGAGAAGCTTTGGATCCCTTGGAACTGGAGTTAGCAGTGGTTGTGACCCACTTTACGAGGCTGTGACTCATGTGATGTAATGTGGGGAACCAAGCTTTGGCCTCCTGATCAAGTCAGTTCTCTTAACTTCTGAGCCATCTTTCAAGCCTCACCAACTCTGATTTTAGAGAGAAATTTCTAACACACACACACACACACACACACACACACACACACACACACACACGATTTTGAATATACCTATGTAGATAGACATATAAAGAGATATTATAAAATATTTATTGTTCTTATATATGAGTGGACAAATAATAAATAGCTTTTATTTCCCTTTTTGATTTTTTTCTAAGACTCTTGTTCTGTTTTATAATCAGAAAAACCCATTTGATTTATAATAGTGAGAATTCCAAAAGACAAGAAGGAAGGATCATTTTAAACTAAAGAGGAGTTATAACACTCAGTTTGTTATGTGTTGAAATGCTTTGCCTGTAATTCTCTGATTGACTATGAAGCATATCTTTAGGTTAGAAATGGCTAATAATAATTTTATATAACATGTAAAAATAGACAGATGGATGAAACCACTAAAATAGTAGATTATGCCACTATGCTAATTGTTTAGAGACAAAAAAGAGAATGGAATTCAAGAATATAGATACATCTAGGCTAAATGGTCACTAAAGGTTTAGACACAAGCTTCCCACACATCCCTCCTATATAATCACCATGATTGCTTAAAAGTTTGCAAAACATAACAAAATCTAACTTAATCCCAGATAGCTCTAGTGTGGCTCTTAAAGCTTCCACTAAAGTGCAAATAACATATTAATTTATGGGCAAGAGAAGACTGATTGACCCTCATTAGACAGAGTATGAAAAAATAGAAAGTTAGTAATTTATTTTCCTTAGGAAATATATTTTAAAAATGAGAAATGATGATATAGCCGGATATAGAATTCATAAATCTCAGAGTACTGTAAATAATAACAAGAAAACAAAAATATAAGCCACCATAAAACCAAAGAAATTGCAGGTTGTTTTTGAGAAATTCAAATTATTTAAATGACTCCAGAAGAGGTAAAATTGAATACATCAATAACCATATTAATAATCCATCCTGACTAAAAAGAAAAGGAATGGAAAAGAACATGAGTGAGTTCTATTTGACTCTTAAGGAGCACATAATTTATGTTAAATAAACTTTCCAAATAATACAAAATATTAAGATCCTTCAAAACTCACTCAATTAAGTTCCAAAATTTTGTTACAAAACCAGAAAAATAAACAAAATAGGGACAAAATAGATAAATCTTACTTATAAACACAAGCACAAAAGATTAGTCACAAGTTAAAATCAGTAATTTTTCACAGAACATTACAAATTACCAAATGACATTTATTCTAGAAGGACATGATATTGCATTGGGCAGTATATTAACATAATTTCCAAAAAGTAAGAGTTAGAGAATGTTATTCATTGTTACAAAAGGTATTTCTTCTGAATTAATACCATCATTAACTTCAAACTAGAATTGAATATGTCCTTTAAATATGAAAATATAGTAAACAGTACATTTAATAGAGAAACATGAGATGAATTTCCACCAAAGTCTTGATAAAACTTTTAAATTAAGATTTATTTCAACTCATACATAAAAATGCTTTACTTATGCCATAGCAACTAGAATAAGAATCCAAATTAATCCAACAAAACAAGAAAGGAAAACAAATTGGAAACACCGAAAAAGTAAGTCAAACGTAATATTTGCTCAAAGTAGAGTAGCATGAGGAGAAATCAACAGTATCAATACAAGGCCATTACACAAAACTCAATAGAGCTAATTAGACAACTTGGAGACAAAAATCCAGCTCAATAGCAATAAAATTATTTTAAAATCCATGAATCAGTGTAACACACTTGTGAGACTTTTATAGGGAAAATTATGTAATTCCACTGAAGTGCCTATAATTAAGCTTGAATATGTTTTGGTTAAGGAAATTCAATAGCATAACAATGTTAATTAAATTCAAATCAATTATATGTAATTCCCCAAATATTTTAATGAAAGCTCTTTCTTTTAAAATTCATCTGAAAAAGCAAGCATTCATAGATATATTTAAAATTAAGTAACAGGAATAATGAGAATATAAACCATTAAGGATATCATTTATTTATTTCATAGTTCCCTTTAGAAACTATGCTACCCTTTTTAGAAGGACATTTTTTGTTTGGTTGGTTGGTTGGTTTGGGGGGGGGCATAAATACTCCAGGTTTCTGAATTGGTTGAGTAATTGCCTTGAGATCTTACCTTCCTTGTAGTCAGTATTGAAGACAGATTTGATGGGAAGGAAAAAGGAACCTTATCTGGCTTCACCAAGCTGTATCCTTTTGCTCTGCATAGTGGAAGTTCTCTGCTTTGAGAGATTGGTAGTCAATACCCAGCCAATGTCAATATTGTGCTATACATTTTATTCTCATCTGATTCTAAATTCTTGTTATGAAGATTTGAAGAATCCAGAGAGACTATTCAAAAACAACCCAAAAGGACAAAAGACATTGTCAACTTAAAACACATACACACACAATTTAAATTCTATTCCCTTTCTAATAGTTTGTACATCTTCTTTTATTTGTGTGTCAGTGTGTGGCTGTGTCTGGGTGTGTGTAGTTGTGTGACATAGGACCACAGAGAACAGAAGAGGGTTTCAGAGCCTTTGGAGCTTGAGTACAAGAGTTTGTGAAGCAGACACCTGATGTGGCTTCTGGTTTTTGAGATCCAAACTTCTGCCCTCGGGATTGAGCATCAAGAGCTCTTAACAGGAGATCCATCTCTCGGATGCCACTTCTCAGCCAAGAATGCTTTCTTGGCTGCAACTCTTAGGTTCCCCTCATTTGTTCCGTTTACATTTCTCAACCATACCCCTAAGACCCTGTTTCATCAGATTTCAGTCTTAGCACCATTCCATGACAGCACTGACTTAGTTTCCCCCAAACCATCCAGGCAATAGTTCAAGGATTCTTCTGTGCTCCCAAAGGTGACAGAAAAGGAATAATCAGGGGTGTGGATGTCTGTGAATGTGTACCCTAGAGTTGCTTTTCAGCAAACTGCAGAGTACATGTGTTGTCTAAATGAATTCTTACTTATATTTCCAAATTCCCTCGCTTTTAGATATGAGCTTGTGTGTTTACAGCAAAAGAAACAAAACTTGTGGGCAGAAAGAAACACAATCTGGTTCATGTGCAATTTCTAGATGTATCTTTTGTTGAGAGAGATGGCTCTACCTGTTCAGTGTAACAAAGTGATTTTGTTACTCATCATTTGTTTTGCCTCATGGTTTCTGGTGTTTTGACTTGCCATACACCTTGGGTCTCCTGCTATTCACTGGAGACTCTGAGGATGCTGACTCTCCTCAAACATGGCTCCTGGGTTCATTTCCCAGAGACTCCTTATTGCCTCTGCCAATGTACACACACCCTTCCAGAGCAACAAAAATTCTAGAATAAAGGAAATGTGATTGTTGATGGGCAACACTAAGCTCCTTACAGTTTATCCCTTCACTCCAGTCACTCCAATGGCTCTCCACAGAAAGCCCAAACTGCTAATGAATCACTTTCTTTTCCCTTGAATGGATGCACCTGGTAAATCATGTGTTGGGGAAAAAAATGCAATTCTGACTATTCATCTTCCAGTCACTGGGTGGCCAGCTGTGTACTTGTAGAAAACAGATATATTAGAAACAACATAGGTGAAAGTGAGATGTGCTATATCTTCTTCCAGAGAAAGGGTTAAGGAACCACAACCTCCAACTTGGAGACAGTGACTGCTTTATCCTGTTAGGAGAGTGGGCACTGTTTTCATAATAATGAACCATAATTCTTCTGCTCCACAAAATTCTAATGCTGTCAAGTATGGTAAGACAGATGATCCTGCTTAAAATTATATTTTACAAAGCAAAACAGATATAACTCAGTAACTGTGTATCTAATTGCCTTAATTGCCTCATTTATCACATGAGTTAAGTGAGCTGATGTTTTTCTACTTTGCTTCACCCATGTAATTCTTGTAATATAAGAGCTGAGATGCAGTGCCAGGCATGAGCGAGAAATCCTCTCTCCTGAGAAAAGATATCATGGAGTAATGTTGGATTTGAGTTCCAGTTTATTGAAAAATCAATGTCCATTTGTATGACCAACACATATGGCTTTCTTCCAGGCTGATGATGGCTTCGGGAGGCTGGGTATCAACTAATGAAGTCAGATCATCTTACCTAGCACCCGAGTTACAGTTGGCAAAGTGACTTTGTCATTAAAATCTGGCTTATCATTCCTATTGAGGTTCTCCCTATCTCGCTTTCCTCTCCACTCCTCCAGCATTACACTGTTGTTACCCTCACACACAGATAACAGACTTAAGGCTCCAAACTTTAACATTTAAAAGGGACTCAGTATGATGTTCAGCCCTCACAGGATAAACAGTTGTTTCTCATCAAGGGCAAGAACACACACACACACACACACACACACACACACACAAAAACACACACACACACACACACACACACACACTTTAATATGTGATCCTTCCTGTTCAGCCTTGACTCAAAACTGACATTTGAGCAGGTCAGCATCAGATTTATAACAGGCTCAATTGAAATTTGTCGGTTTAGCTGTCAGGGGCAAATCAACAAGGCTCAATTTGTCTAACATGTTGATGCATTCCAATAAACATAGTCCAGCTGACACTTTATACAGTGCTTTCATAATTTAGAAACCTTAATTCCTCACAAAGTCATGCTATTTCCCATTATTAAGTGGAATGGTGATCTAAATTGCAATGATGTTCTCACCCCCATGTTCCCCCCCGGGGCATACTCTTGGCAAGATAGTCATTGGCCACTGGGGCTTTGGCAAGACAAACTTCATTTTCCTCTCTGAGATCTGCCAGGAGTAATAAGTATTTTTGCCAGGAAGTGCCAGCTCAGCCACAGAGCAAGCTTCCTAGGTTCTTATTTGGTCACACCGTGTAAAGAGATTCATTTGCAAAGACACCAAGAGGTCACAAAATTCATGGGAGGAAGGAGAACCAGACATAGAGACAAGGTGTGCAGCACCATGTTTCCTTGCTAAGTGGAAGGAAGTCAAGGTCTTTTAGCACAAAACCTATTGTTGCATATGGGACTGCAGAGACTTTTGTCACTTTTGTCTTTGTACTCAATGCACAGCCCCGTGTTGACTGGTATTGGGACATTTGCTCTGGCTGGTAGTTCTCTTTGGTTGCTCAGTCTAAGAAAAAGGTAAGTTTCTAGTGAACTGCCTTCTATGGAAACTGTCATCCAGAGTCTATAGAAGGGACATTTAAAGTAGGGAGTAACAAAGTTCCTGTTTCTGAAGTGTTTAACTATGGTTGGAGTGCCCAGAGCTCATGGTCAGATAAAACACAGGCAGACTGGACTGGTAGCTTAGTGGTTAAGACCACTTAGTTCTCTTGCAGAGGACCAAGGTTAGGGGGCCACATTGGGTGGCTCACATAGGCTTGCAATGAAAGTTTCAGGGGATCCGATGCCCTTTTGTGGCTTCTGAGGGCGCCTTACCTGCACATAGTGTATACATAAACGTATAGGGACACAATAATTATAAGGAAAAATAGTAAATGACAATAATTTGCCATAATAGAGTCAACATTCTTAAGGAGTTGAAATCAGACATGAATATCTTGTTTTGCATTGACTATATCTGATCTGATCCAACAACTGCACAGCAGAAGTAAGCACGGACATCTTGAAAGGTTCAGACTCACTTAAAATTTTGAACAGTAAATATATCTGTTTACCCTTGTGCAATAATTAAATACATTAAAGTGGCTCCTATAGGAAGCATAGTAACGAGGAAACCAATAGATAGAACTAGCTAGTTAGAAAGTAGACTTTCCAAGGAGAACCTCTCAAGGTTAGGACATAAACTCAGTTCTTTACAGATATAATAAGGCATACCAAGTAATAATGGGAGTCGCTATCATATATGTGACACACACTCACTTCCCTTTTCTCTTTCTTCTCCTTCTCCCCTTTCCCCTCTTCCCTGCACCCTCTCCCTCTCCTATTTATCCTCTCCTTTCCTTCTTCCTCCTCTTCTGTTCCTCTTCTTCCCTCTACTTCTTTTCTTATTTTTGAACAAATAATTTGTCCTTCCTATGTAATCCCTGTTTAGAACTATTTGAAGATTTAAGGCAGATAAAATTCCTTAATTCATTCCATGAGTATTTGGCTGAGTAGATCACTGTTAGACACAGTTAAAGAATTATTCACTACCCACTGTTACTGTTGGTAGACCTTTATTATAAGTACCACTTTCACTGCTCTTTTTCCCTTTCAATAAGCTAACGTGTTGGAGCCAGGGAGATTAGAATCCCTAATTTTCAATTGTGAGGCCCTTCTACCTGCTTTAAGCAGAGGACTGGCATCCAAGCATCCTCTCTTGGGCAACTAAGCAGACTTCTGTCATGGCAGCTGATGACTTTGAACCTTTTCCCAATGCTTTGAAGAAGCTGAAACTACAACTACAGCTGTTTGTGCTAAAACATACTATAGCTACAAGAGACATTTTATTGTAGCCAAGACTCTTTCAAGCAGCATGTTCAAGAATGTTGGGCCCCTGACAGTGGAAACCAGTATTTATCCCTAGTGCACAAATGGACTTTGGGAGCCCATTCCCCATGGAGGGTTACTCTCTCAGCCCAGATACATGGAGGAGGGCCTAGGCCCTCCCCCAAATGATGTGACAGACTTTGATGATTCCCCATGGAAGGCCTCACTATTTATTCCATAAATAGTGAGAAACAGGTACAAAGTAGTCAGGTAAAATTCCCTTTGTCAAGTATGATGATATCTCATGGGCTACTGAGTGATATAGTAAAGACGTTTGAGTAAGATGCTATAGGGAAGGATGCCTGCTCTGAGGAGGTACCAAATCATTTGAGACCTGAATGATGAAATGGAAGAAATCTCATGGATGTGTTGAAGAAGAATATGGGAAATGGAAGGAACAGCCAAAGATAGAGATGATTTATATATATTCGAGAAACTCAATATAAACCATTATATCTGGGCTACAGTGCTAGGGACTGTGGTTGTTAATGGAGGAAGGGATCCCTATAGGATAAGGATAGTCCCTGCAGATCTTTGAGCTAAGAAAGAAATAAAACACTAAAGAAGAAAGCCGAGTTATCAGTTGAAAGAAAAGCCACATGTAAGAGAAAAGCTAAACAAATATTGGAAAAGGAACCTGGCTGGGGATATTCTACTTCGATACCTTGCCCTTTTTAAGAGTGATAGAGAGATGGTAAGATGTAGTAGGCCTTTATCTGATGTGTTTAAAGTCACTACATGGTAAGACAAAATGAAAACAAAAGAACTAAAACAATAGATGATTTCAGAAAATTGGCTAACATGGTCCTTGTATAGAAAAGACTGAGCATAGAAATTCTATCGACATCTAATTGCTGGCATGTGCAGACTGATAAGTGTTACCAAATGCCTTCCTAAATAAGTATGGAGTGGTGTGGAAAGAAATGTGTCTCGGTTGGCTAAATGGTGAAAGCGGCAACCTATTAAGAGAATTATTCTCAGAGCTTGGATGTAAATTGATTTTATGAGCATGTCAAGAAGTCAATCAATGACAGACTCGTAGCAAAATAGCAGAGCAAAGAATAATATATGGAGCAGATTCTAGTCAAATACGAAAGCCCTGATCTTATCACACAGAATGTCCAGTTTAATGACCACACAGCCGTTCTTTACTCCAGTTTGCTATTTATGAACTTCAACTATGCTGTTTCAGTTTCATTCTGATTAATGATACATACATGAAGTGGTTTTTTTCCTCAAAGGGAAACCAACTTTGTAATGTTATAACCTTATTTTTTTAATCAAGATGAAGTTTATGCAATACAAAGCCACCCATCTTAAAGTCTACAATCAGCCTTATTTAGTGTATTCACAATGTTGTGTATATTTCACCTCAGTCTAGTTCTAAGGAGGAGAAACTGTTCAAATTCCATTAATGAATAAGTGAACAAGAGGTGATATAGCCATAAAATTGTATGTTATCTAACTACAGTAGGGAATGAATGTTGATTCATGAAGCCAAGAGAATGAACCTTGAAAAACAAGACCAGTAAGACAAAAGGACACAAAATTTCACATATTCTATGATTTGATTCCTTTGAAATGCCATATGCTATATAAAAATACAGATGTAAGCACAAATGTATAGAAGCATATAGATAAGTACACATTTTGCTTGTAGGGTTTTATTATAAGGGGTTGAACCTATCCAATATGGAAACATGAGAAACAGATGATATGACCTTGAGTTTCTTGAGTTGCTAATGGAATCTGATATCTACAGAAAAATGAGATGGTTTGGAGGAGAAGATTCAAGGATAAGCCGGAACCTGTGGATGGAGCTGGATCCTACAAAATGAATTGGAACCCATGTGATTTCATCATCTCCTCCAAATTCCTATTTTTAATAATAATGGCTTTTATTTTCAAGAAGACCGTGTAGCCTTTGTCACAGAACTAACTGTTACCTGATCCAAGAGTCAGAGAACTTGGTGCAGGAGTTTCAACAGCAGCTAGAGGGGTTGGAGGCTAAAAAGTAAGAAAGCACCAATCAGCATGGGCTACCAGAGGACCAAAGATCTGAGCTGTGTCTACCATCTCTGTTCCAGAACAAGCTATCTGGAGCAGTTTAGGGTTTGAACTGATTGGCTAAAGGACACATACATCTGGAAAATAAGTTTCCAACTTAGCTAAAATGACGTGAGACAAATCCTTTTCTGTCTCCAAGGATGCTTACAGAATTAATGAGTAAGCAAGTGTGAGACCAGGTTTTGGCAAGCATTTTAATACTTCCCTTGCCTACATAATATGCAAAAGGTATTTTGTAAATAACTTATGTGGATCAGAAAATAGATTGAGAATGTTTCCAAGACTGTTATTTTACTATGGCCTCACGAGAACTCTACAGTATAATTAAAAAATGTTTATTGCCATCATGGAAATGCAAACGCAGCACAGAGGTACAGATTGCTAAGTAGCCCAGGCAGTAAGTTGCTGAGCAAAGAAACCACATTTAGATCTATTGTACTACAATGTCCATACTCTCTTCACTCTACCATTCTGCTCCTGCATCTCATCTCTGCCCCAAAACCCCATTTTGCCCCAGTACCCCCGCTCTGCTCCAGTACCCACACTCTGCCCCTGTACCTCCACTCTGCCCTTGCACCCCCAATTTGCCCTGCTCTATTTTGCATACAGGAAGCTTCTCTTCCCCTCCCCCCTTTTTTTCTTTTTCCAGAATTAAGAGGGACTATATGCCTCCTCTTCTATGTGGCTATAATGGAAGATGTAGCTCAGCAGTTTGCACCTTTTCAGGGATTGTATGAAGTTCCATACTTAAATGGGCATTCATCATTATCCACCCTGAAGAAAAAGACAAGCGAATTCTTGGGTAATTTCAATTTAGATGTTTGCTGCTGAGTTGTAGAGATAAATACCAACATGTACCATTTTGAAATTGAAAAAAATGTTTAATATTATCACAAAATACTTTGTATATTATTTCTATAGCCAAAGAAGCAAATTAAATAATCATATATAATATCTGTCTATGATGAGGCCTCAAAGTGATAATAGCTAACAGTTTTTAGAACAATGTGCATGGTTTTTTGCTAAGAGCTACACGTGAATTATTTAATGCATATTAGTGGCACTGAATGGAAGAGGTAATTAAGTACTGTGATTAATGCAAATGGAATTTTAAAAACTTGCTCAAAGGAATAGGTAGTGAAGTAATACAATCTATTTAATTGTGAAGTGCTTGATCATAATTATTATATCATTTAAAACTCATTAGCAAGTGTGTCTGATTATTTTACAAGTATCAATGGAGTGACTATTAGGTGTTCAAATAATGACACCAAATTAAAACAGCATGGGACAGGATAAAATGGTGAATATGATGACAATCATAGTTTTGTGTTATAATAACTGTTTTCAAAGCATTTTTCTGAAAGATGTACTAATGTGTGGCAGATAAAAACAGTATTTGAAAAGCGTCCCTACTAAAGCTGGGCGTATGATAATCCTTCCCACAAGGACATTGAAATTGCTGATTCTGTTTTCACAGACAGCAATTAAGTATAATCTATAAATTGTAACACTGATCATTGAAATTAGCACAATTCATGAACATAAAAACAAGCTAGCAAGAGTAGTCAATTGTTTTTTCTCTTCACAACTACACATACAAAATGCAAATATACAAACCAATGGTAGCTAAGTGATCATGGAGATTGCTGCTGCTAGTACAACAGACCCCCTCCTTGGGCTGTTTTAGATTTTCTTTTGCTACCTATGCTGTTGTTTTTTTCCTTCCATTCCTAATTTTATGCCATTTCATCACTGATCTTTGATGCTTCTAAACTAGAGAAGACATGAAGCTTGGCTGGACTGGGAAATTTCATTTCTTAGAGAACGTGAAAGATGGGAAGGCAGAAGTGCAGGTCATACTGATCTTATAGAAGATTAGTTATTTCCTAGTTTTCCTACATCACACATTGTATTTGCAGATTTTTGGTCCAGATTTTCTTATTAAAAAGCATCCTTTAGTCTAGAATTTCAATGGATGTTCCTGATAATGGACTAACCTAGACAACTTCTCTCACCATAGAATGGGAAATGTATCTGACTGGACAACTCACTGCCATCTGAAAACATGAATAAAAACTCTTACAGAGTTGACCACTTCAATATCTTCTGCCACATGGACCCATTTCCATTCTGAAAAGCAAGGGGCTTTAAACGAAATGTAGTCTTTTGTTGTATTGGAGAGATGGCTCAGCGGTTAAGAGCAGGTACTGCTCTCAAAGAGGACCAGAGTCTGTTTGGTTCCCTGCATACACAATGAGCATCTGAACATTGTCTGTAACTCCATCTACAGGGGATCGGATAATACCCTCTTCTGGTATCATCCAAGTTTTTGTAATATTACTTTTTTTCCCACACAGAGATTGTGTCTTAAATATGAAGTAGAATACTCACCAATTTCTATACAACATACAAAATAGACTCTTCCTATAAAACCCTATTCCTGGAAAACAATCTTGGCTTGGCTTTTATGTCTCTAAATGTGAGGATTAGTTCAACATTGCTCTCTGGAAAGGCTGACCAGACAGCAGTTAACAAATCACCCACGAACAGAAATAAATTCCCGGACAAACTGGGCAAGATCTGGGCTCTACTTCCCATAAATCTCTAGCCAGCCTCTGTTTTTTGGCCTTTTGTTCTCGGAATCACAATTCTCTTCTCTTCTCTTCTCTTCTCTTCTCTTCTCTTCTCTTCTCTTCTCTTCCTTGTCTGCTCTGTCTCCTTTCCTCCCAAATGAGATTTATTCCATCTTAATAATTTATTTGATTTTTATTTCATGTTCATTGGTGTTTTGCCTGCATTCATGTCTGTATAAAAGTGTAGGATCCCATGGAACTGGAGTTACAGATGGTTGTGAGCTGCCATCTGGGTGCTGGGAATTGAACATGGTTCCTCTGGAAGAACAGTCAGTGCTCTTAAAACTGAGCTATTGCTCTAGCCTCAAAGTCAATCTTATTTAAAACAAAAGCAAACATAAAAAAATGTATTTTAGTGTGTGTGCACGTGTGTGTGTGTGTGTGTGTGTGTAGTATAGTGTGTATGCTATTGTTTATGTATGGAGGTCAGAAGGCAACTTGGGGAGTCAGTTTTTTCTTTCCATTATGTAAATCATGGGAGTTAAACATAGGTTATCTGGCTTATGGCAAATGCTTTTACCAACTGGGTCATCTTACCAAGCCCAATTCAACATTTGAAAACTCAGTGAGTTTACATGATACATTACAACAAGGTAAAGAAGAAATCACGTAATCATAACACAAGCAGAATGAATAAATGATGCAATCCAGTATCCAGTCTTGATTAAAAACTCCCAGCAAACCTGAGGTCACTTCCTAAATTTGGAAAAGAGTACCTACAAAGACAACGTTATAGCTAACGTTATAGTCAGTGATTTAGAAGATTTCTTGCTAAGTCAGGAACAAAGCAATCTTTGTCCATCTCTCCTTTCAGCATCACACAGGAAATCCTAGGAAAATGCAACAGGATGAGGAAGGGGGCTAAGATGCTCAAGACAGAAGAAATAAAATTTCCCTTGATCACAGATGACATGATTACCCATCTAGGAAATCTGAAAGAAATGGGAGAATAAGCCCATGGGTACTAATAAACAATTTAGAAGAGTGCCAGGATATAAGATCTGTTCAGAAAAGTAAATCCCTTTCCTAAATATTAGCAATGAAGAACTGAAATCTAAAAGGAAAAACACAATACAGTCTTTATAACTGTCTCTACCAAAATAAAAAAGGTATAAATATAACAAAATGTGTATATCTATTCAAGGAAACCTACAAAATTCTGATGAGACAAATAGAGAGGAAACAATAGAAGATATTCTATACTCATAGATAGAAGGCTTGAAATTGGCAGGACTTCTCAACTCAACCAATAGAGTCAATGAAATTCCAAATAAAACACCAGAAATAATTACATGGAATACTGAAAAAATAAATGATTCTGTGGTTTCTGTGAGGCCAAAAGATCAAGAATTACCAGCACAAGTCAAAAGCAGAAATATATAGCTGAACCATTGATATCTCCTAACTTCATGGCTTACAAAAAAGAAAGAAAAAAAAAAAAAAAAGAAAATATAGGCAAAGAGATCGGTGAAATGGAGAAAAGGATCTTAAACAGATAAATGGAAATACATGACTAATTTTTGGCAAAGTCAACAAGATCAAGCAAAGTTAATCTTGGCAAATGTTGTTGAAACAAGTTCTTGATAGTTTAACACAAAGAGAGTAAAGGAAAAAGGGAAAGGGGAGAGAGATGGGAAGAGAAGGAGAGTTGGAGAGAGACAGAGAGAGAATATCAAGTAGAGACCTTATATCTTTTATGCAGAATATGGATTTAGAACTAAGAGCAAAACTTTTAATCTATAGGATGAAGGGGTTCTGTTTTATCCTACAGGGTGTGATGATGGAATTGTTGATGTAATGCCAAATATGATTCCTTAGTGAACTAATAGATTAGTTTTGCCATGAGCCTCTAACAATTTTAGAGAATGAGTCTTAAGGAAAACTGTTTCTGAAAAGAGACTGGATGGGGTTGATATCAAAAGGCGGGCAGAAGGAAACCCTAGGGGAGAAGACTGGGCAGAACTAATCTGAGATGGTCAGCTGTGTGCTTTACAAAAGCAGCCACAAACTCGATCTTTCTTATCTCTACATGATAAGATGGGTGGGGTAAACTATTTCAAAATCAACTTCGCTACTCCTATTGTTTTTAGTTTTGGAAAAAAAAAGCAACCAAGGTTAACTAGGAGGGGAAGGTGACATAGGTGGTGGCATTCAAGGGTAGCTGAACAAGTGCACATTGTAAAGGCAGCCATAAACTCCCTCTTGCTTATCTCTACATGATAAGATGGGTAGAATAAACTATTTCCAAAACTACATTGCCTCTCCTATTTGTTTGGTTTTTTTGGGGGGAGCAAGCAAGGATAACTAGGATGAAGTTGACATAGGTGGTGGAATTCAAGTATAGCTGAACAGGAAGGTAGGTCTTCTTGTCCTTTTTACTACCTGGGATGTCTAGTATTAGACTCATTTTTGCCGTGAGGTCTATCTCTTGGTCCATATGAAAGTACAGCTCAATTCCAATATGACCCTTGTTTTAGGATCCAGTCAACTGGTGTGGATTTTGTCTGATTTAAAAAAAAAAATCTGTATTTCAGGTGTTCCTTCTTTGTTAAATAAACATAAGGGTAGGAGCTGCATGTATTTAGAATTGAGTTAGAGCCACAAAAACTAGTGGGTAAAGAGAGTTCTGAAGATAGGTTTGCTTATTTCCATGTATGTCTTGGGTGAATCCTGGTAATGTAGTATGCCTTTAGTATTTATCAATAGTCAACATTTTGAGTGCCAACAAGTACTAAAAGCCAAGAAGCAAGGATTCAGACCTGAGTCAATAGAAGGAACTACATTTCTTTTCATGCAGTTATCTGCTCCATGTGAAATGCCTACAGAGCAAAGTGTGTGTCAGGATTTCTACATCTTCTCCTGTTGACAGATACAAACACAGGAATTGTTTAAATGTCAATTTTGTCTAGCTTGAAGGCTTCCTAAGGGAGCCTTAGTTTTCCCTATTGTGAATAAATGCTGCCCCCTTCTGGATCCTTTTCAAAAATACCGGAAACACTGAAAGATCCTGGAGTGTTTGTAAAGCTAGCTAGGCTTAGAAGGAACCTCAGTCAAACTTTATTGCCTAAGCAAGGAAGAGATCTATGCTTGAAAAGCTCCACTTGCCAGTCTGAGAATCGAAGAGAATAGCAACAGGGAAGGGTAGCAGGAAACGAAACCTATGACACATCTTCTAAATTCCACAGAGCGGAAACAGGATTGTCGATATTCTCACTGCTTCAGTGTATATATTTATCCCCACATTTTCCTTGCATGTTTCAAGATCATCATCCCATGTTTTCAATTCCTCTTCATTTCCTGCTCAGTAGCACACAGAGATAGGATAGGTTTGTCTTATAGACAAAGAGGGTTGAGAGCTGCCTCAACCATGTCTCTTTGAACTTGTCGATCTTTTAAATGCTTCTGTGTGTGACTCTGAGATTATAGTTTACAGATTTATAGGTAAGAGGGTTTAAGAGAATACCACAGACTGAAAGGGGTATCAGGAAGCTCTCCGCAGGAGCAATTGTCTTACTCTCCTTCAGGTTTGCAAGATTCCTTATCAAATAAAGGAGCACAAATGCCAAGCTCCAATCCGAAATTCCTAACACCCATATTCAGCTATTCTCCTAGTAAGAAATGCACAGTTTCATAGTTCAGAGTGAAAACATTTCCTCTGAGCACCACGGTCCAGGGGTATAAACTTTGATATGACAGGTGTGAGCAAATCTGACACATCAACTAAAACATGTAGAAACAATCATATTCAGTGACATCGTGGTAGTGTCTAATTTTCTTTACATTCACTTTTTGAAATTGATATTCACATATTTGCATTGCTTAGGTAAGTTCCACGGTTTGCATTGTACTTTGCTCTATCAAGGGCCCAGGTTAACTTGTGATTAACAAAGTCACGATGTCTAAAAAAGACAATACCAAGGCCTGCCGGATCTTTGACCTCCATCGCTGGGACCAGTTCGGGTTGAATACCCCCCCACACCCTTCCTTGGGAACTCCCTGGATTGGCCCAAATATTGCTCCCTCCTGTGTCCTGTCCCCAGCAAGAGCACTCCTGGTACTCTGATACACACCCTGCCACAAAGAGCCTGCCCTACCCCTACCCTGTGCTCTACCCTGCCTACTGTCCCGCAGCTCTGGTTGAGCACTGGTACAGGGCAGATCCAACAATCCCGCCACCTTCAGGGAACTTCCTGGAGCTGCTCTGAGCACACTAGACCTGCCTATCCACGTGGGACCGCCCTGAATCCCCACCTGCCTAATCCCTGACCCCCAATGCTGGTCCTCTGCTGGAGCCCTGCCCTGGCATCCCAGCCAGATCCCCCTATCCCCAAGGGACCATCCTGAGTCCCTGCCTGCTGGATCTTTGACCGGCTTCACAGGGCCTCTGCTAAGCCTGATCTTTGACCCCTTTCACTTGGTCCCTGCCTGAGGAGAGACCTCATAGAGAGCTTGAACAACTCAGAGCTACAGACATCAAACTTCTGACCCACCTAAGCCCACTGGGAATGTGTGTGTGTGTGTGTGTGTGTGTGTGTGTGTGTGTGTGAGAGAGAGAGAGAGAGAGAGAGAGAGAGAGAGAGAGAGAGAGACCCCACCTGCACCTACCAGAAGAAGCAATGGGAAAACTGAAATGCAAGAAAACACCTAACAATAGAAGACAAGCATAACACCACCAGAATCTAGGGACTCTACACCAACTAGACCTGAAAACCCCAAAGCAGATGAAGCAGAAGAGAACAACTTAAAAAAATATCTTCATAAAAATGATAGAAGCCCTCAATGATGATGTGAGAAAATCCCTTAAAGAAATGGAAGAGAAAAAGAAGCAAACAAAAAATTGGAAGAAATGAACAACTCTCTTAAAGTACGGGAAAGCCAAGAAAAAACAATTAAACAAGTGAAGGAAACAGTTCAAGACTTGAAAACTGAAATAGAGACAATAAAGAAAACACAAACTGAAGGAATGCTGGAAATAGAACAACTGGGCAAATTATCAGGAACTACAGACACAAGCATAACCAACAGAATACAAGAAATGGAAGAGAGAATCTCAGGCGTGGAAGACAAACTAGAGAAAATAGATTCATCGACCAAAGAACTCCAGCAAAACCTTAACACAAAAAACATCCAGAAAATGTGGAACATGGTGAAAAGGCCAAACCTACAAATCATAGACATAGAGGAAGGTGAAGAAGCCCAGCTCAAAAGTGCAGAAAAACATATTCAACAAAATCATTGAAGAAGGGAACTGGGATCGACATGTTAAAAAAAAAAAAATCATTGAAGAAAACTTTCCTGACTTTCCCAATCTGAAGAAGAGCATAGAACATGCCCATGAAAGTACAAGAAGCATACCAAACACCAAATAGACTGGACCAAAGAAAAAAGACCCCTCGATACATAATAATCAAAACACCTAACATACAGAATAAAGAAAGAATATTAAGAGCAGTGAAGGAAAAAGGACATGTAACATATAAAGGCAGACCTATCAATATTACACTTGACTTCTCCATGGAAACCCTCAAGGCCAAAAGGTCCTGGATAGATGTGCTTCAAGTACTAAGAGTCCATGGATGCCAGCCCAGGCTACTATACCCAGAAAAACTCTCAATCACTATAGATGGAGAAAACAAGATATTTAATGACAAAGCCAGATTTTCACAATACATATCTACAAATCCAGCCCTACAGAAAGTTCTGGAATGAAAACTCCAACACAAGGAAGTTAACTACACTCATAAAGACACAGGCAATTGGTAATGCCACTTCACCAGAACCCAAGGGTAAAAGCAGGGCAAATTTATTCACAATACCACTGCCAACAACAAATCTGAAACAAACAAGCATCAACAATCAATGGTCCTTACTCACCCTCAACATTAATGGTCTTAACTCGCCTATAAAAAGACACAGGCTAACAGAATGGATACAAAGACAGAACCAATCCTTCTGCTGCATACAAGAAACACAAGTAAGCTTCAAAGACAGACATTAGCTCAGGGTAAAGGGTTGGGAAAATATCTTCCAATCAAATGGGCCCAAGAAGCAAGCAGGTGTGGCTATCCTAATATCTAACAAGTAAGACCTCAAACCAAAATCAATCAAAAGAGATGAAGAATGTAATTTTGTATTCATAACAGGAGAAATCCATCAGCACAAAGTCTCAATTCTGAACATCTATGCTCCAAATACAAAGGCACCCACATTTGTAAAAGAAACTAAAACTCAAAGCTCACATAAAACCTCACACACTTATAGTAGGAGACTTCAACACCCCACTCTCACCACTAGACAGGACCACCAGTCAGAAACTGAACAAAGAAACTAAAGAACTAACAGAAGTTATGTGTCAATTGGATTTAATAGACATCTATAGAACATTCCATCCAAACACAAAAGAATATACCTTTTTCTCTGCTCCACACAGAACCTTCTCTAAAACTGACCACATACTAGGCAACATAAGAAACCTCAACAGATACAAAAAATTGGAATAGTCCCCTGTATCTTGGAATTCAACAACAACATAAATCGCAGAAATCCTACAAATTCATGGAAACTGAACAATGCGCAATTGTACCACACCTGGGTCAAAGAAGAAAGAAAAAAATTAAGGACTTCCTAAAATTCAATGAAAATGAGGACACAACATACCCAAACTTATGGGACACAATGAAAGCAGTGTTATGAGGGAAGTTCATTGCATTAATTGCCCATTTGAAGAAAATGGAGAATAATGACATTAGAGAATTAACAGCATAACTGAAAGCCTTAGAACAAAAAGAAGCAAACTCACGCCAGAGAAGTAGATGCCAGGAAATAATCAATTTGAGGGCTGAAATCAATAAAGTAGAAACCAGGAAAACAATACAAAAAAATCAATGCAATGGAGAGTTGGTTTTTCAAGAAAATCAACAAGATAGACAAACCTTTATCCAAACTAACCAAAAAGCCGAGAGAGAACATGCAAATTAACAAAATCAGAAACGAAAAGGGGAACATAACAACAGACACTGAGGAAATCCAGACAATTTTCAGGTCATACTTTGCAAACATGTACTCCACAAAATTTGAAAATTCAAAGGAAATGGACAAATTTCTGGATAACTATCACTTACCAAAATTAAATCAAGACAGACTAACAACTTAAATAGACCATAATACTTAATGACAAAGAAGCAGGCATCAAAAGCCTTCCAACTAAGAAAAGCCCAGAACCAGATGGATTCAGTGCAGAATTCTACCAGAAATTCAAGGAAGAGGTAATACCAATACTCTTCAAATTGTTCCACACAATAGAAACAGAAGGTTCATTACCAAACTCCTTTTACTAAGCCCAGTCACGATTAACTTATCCAGCATCATGGAGCCTTCATCTAGTACCTATTGGAAACAGAAGCAAACACCCACAACTAAACACTGAGTCGAACTGGAATCCAGATGCAGAGAGGGAGGACAAGACCACACTGAAGAAACACATAGAGACAGCTAACTTGAACAAAGAGGAACTAATGGGCCCCCAGACTGATTGCTGGGAATCCAGTATGGGACCTACTCAGATGCCCTGAACGTGGTCTCAGTTAGAAGGCCTGAGCATTCTAAGGGACCTTGGACAGTGGAACCAGGATGTATTCCTTGTACACAAAAGGACATTGTGGGCACATTCCCCACGGAGAGATACTCCCTTAACCTAGAGACAGGAGAGAATTCCTAGTCCCTATTTCAAATGACTTGACAGATTTAGATGACCCCTTATGGAGGGCATCATCCTACATCTAGAATGGGAGGATGGGAGGGGAGAGTAGTGGGGGGGGCATGAGAGGGTGGGAGGAAGAGGGAGGGAGGGTTAGGGAACCGGGATCAATAAGTAAAATAAAAATAAGAAAATTAATTAATTAAAAAAAAAAGAAATGCCAAAATGACCCTAGAGAAAGACCTAACTGTGAAATGGAATGGGATGGAATTTGATCATAATGCATGCAAAATGTTTGGAGAGTGAAGGGTATATATCAATTTGTTTGTATTGATAATAAGTCCATATCTGTTTTTGTGTATAATAAAATAATTTTAAAATTTAAGGGAATTTGTTAAATTTGTTGAGTAAGAGATAAAAGAAAGTACTGCCAAGAATCTGGCTCAGCAGGCAAACTGCTTACTATCAAAGTGTGAGGACCCAAGTTCACATCTGCAGATCTCTTCAAAATCCTGGCTAGGAGTTTCCCTGCAACCAGATTTCTCCCTAACTCCTGAATGGCCCCCTCTATCAAAACAAGACATGAATGTCCAGCCTTGGCTTAGGCTTTTCCTACTAGCTATTTTAACTTAATTTAACCGGTTTCTATTCATCTAAGTCTTTCCTTAGGGTTTTTTCATATCTCTCTCTCTCTCTCCCTTCTCTCTCTCTCTCTCTCTCTCCCTTTATGTCTTACATTTCTGCTTCCTTCATGTCTGCCTGACTGGCCCCTGGCATCTCCATGTTGTCTCCTTTTCTTTCTTCTTCAAGCCTAAATTCCTCCTCCCACTTATTCTCCCTGCCTGGAAGTCTCACTTATTCCTCCTCCCTCACTATTAGCCATTCGACTTTTTATTAGACCAATCAGGTGCCTTAGGCAGGCAAGATAAAACTGCAACACATCTTTAAATAGTTAAATTCATATTCTGCAACATAAGCAAATGCAACACATCTTTACATAGTTAAACAAGTGCAACACATCTTTTCATAAACAAATATTCCACAATAGGTTACTTCTGTATAGATATAGACATTAGATATGCCTCTAAATAACCAATCTCAGATACACGGCTACTTCTAGCTCATAGTGAAAGAAAACGTGTCTTCTCTGGCCTAGCTCTAGGCAGGCAGTGTGCACAGGCACTCAGCATGGTGAGAAGAGTGAACATTGCACCTCAACTTCTCTTGTACCTTACTCTGGTCTCTTTATGTACTTACGAACCAGCCAGCTATACACAGGCACCCTCTTCGGTAGTTCAGCGGTACAATGGAGTTCATGTCAGATCTATATACTTTACAAGGTGGGTAAAGGAATTTCATGGAGACTGGTACATTTATAGATATATGCATTCATGAGCATAGAATATAATTATATGAAACCCAATGCTCAGTGTTTGGAGATGGGGTGCTTCAGGGAGCTCAGAGAGCATTATAGTAATAACCACAGATTCTCTTGCAAGAGACTCTCCTGGGAGCAGAACTTGCAGTTGTTAATTGGACACCTGTTTAAAAACGCTCCTCAGAATGTCCTTGGGTTGTTCGTATTCTGTGAGGCCTGGCCACACTGGTTTCTTGGAAGCCTTTTCTTAATTTACCAGATTTACAAATAGCAAACTCGCAGCCTGCCCAGACGGTTGGAAGTCCCGTTGCCTAAACGCACAGGTGGCTGTGAGATGAGGATGCTGCTGGCAGGGGATGGTAGCAGATGCATGGAGCCATCGCTGTTCGATTAAGCACACCAGAGATACAAGCTGAGCCAGGG
Organism: Phodopus roborovskii; assembly: GCF_943737965.1. NCBI lineage: Eukaryota > Metazoa > Chordata > Mammalia > Rodentia > Cricetidae > Phodopus > Phodopus roborovskii. The sequence goes on along the minus strand of NW_026125360.1, from coordinate 103,679 downwards.
CTTTTTTCTCCTTTTGTACAAATTCACTCCCCAAGTATTTGCTATTTCATTTTTTAAAAATTAGCTCAATATGTGTCTGTTTCAAAATATGTCTAATGACTACATTTCAAGTTTCACGGTTCAATTTGACTTAGGAAGATTCAAATTACTAAAGTAGAGTGATTCAAATTTGTTCTCTTAGAAAAAGCCAGTGGGTGTACTTTAATATACACCACAAACTCCAACACAGGAGGTGTTTGCCTACATCTTTGCCTTTACGGAGCTTCTTCTTGGATGCTTTTCTGGGCATAGCCACATGAATAAGTTGTTCATCTCCTCTAAGTCATTGTGGTTTGGGTTAATTATGGTGATTTGTATGGTTTTATTGCAAGTGATGTAAGGAATGTTTGGAGGTTTCTAATGCTGTGATTAGACTTTGTTTTTAAAGTCTTCCTCTTGAGACTGCACTGTACATGGACAGAAGAGCATCAGTTGGGAATAGTGCATAACAGATCAATACTGCACATAGAGACAGCAGGTGATTATACATTATAACCACACATGTGGGCATATGTTTAAATGTATGATCCACTGTGGTGCAAGACTGAAAACCATTCTTTCCTGTAGGAGGAAAGCCACTAAGTGAGTGGTATTACTTGGGAAGAAAGTAGACTCCCTGATCCTCCATCTCAAGGAGATAATTAGAATACCATCTGCTAGAGGCAAAACAGGAGTGAGATGCAATGTAGGTGGGGCTGACTGAGTCCTTAATATTTCATGATGCTCAGTATGAAGACCTGGAGTTTAAATATAATGGTGTTTATTGACATTGTTCCATTTGACACCAGGTATCGTGTAGTCTTGGCTGTTCTGAAACTTGCTCTGTAGCTGCAGATAGACTTAGATCTTTTTGCTTGTAGCTTCTGAATGCTGGGACTGTACGCATGCATGGTAAATATGGCACTAGCTATCAAATCCAGGATTTCCGACATGGGAGGCAAACGTTCTACAAACTAAGCTACATTGCCTGTTCTGACTTCCTTTACCTTAGTAAAGATGATCCAAACCTGTGGTTCTTGATCTCTTTGGGAGTCAAATGACCCTTTCACAGGGGTTCCTCAAGGCCATTGGAAAACACAAATGTTTACATTACAGTTCATAACAGTAGTAAAATTAAAGTTATGAGGTAGCAACAAAAATAATTTTATGATTGGGGGTTACCACAACATGAGGAATTGTATTAAAGGGTCACAACATTAGATAGATAGAAACCTATGATCAGCATTTAATACATATGATGTTCAAAATGTACTATCAATATGAAGATGATACTATTCTTTTTCTCTCTTTGTGGTATCTACATAGTCTATATTTATTTTTTCTTTAAAAATCAAACAATAAAGGAAAGGAGATAATGAATAAAATATACCCAGTATTCAAAATACATACATGAAATTGTACAGAGATGTCTACATAACATTTTTGTATACATATTCTAGCCATATATGCAAAGTGTCCCAATAAAAAATTACATGAGTCATTAGGGTATATTTTTAAAATATACTAGGTTATAGGTAAGTATGTTCTCATTCTACATATTTTGTCTTCATACATAGAAAGGGAATTATCTTTGGAGTACTGTTTTTTTATTCTGATCCCCTTAATATAGTTTCTAAGGACATATCCTGGAAGGGTTAAATATATTTTTAAAATAGAGATATACATATTTATACAAATTAATCATATCCTTATGTTATTTTAGTAATTTGTTTATTCCTTTAAAATGCTTGTTATATATACATATTCATTGATTATGTTTTTGAGGCAAGGTCTTACTTACTTTAAGCTAGTTTTGAACTCTTTACTGTTCTATTTCTGCTTCCCAAGTGTTAGCAGTAAAGGCATGAGTCTTATGCATATCCTGATTTCACCCTTAAACTAACAAAAATAATTATATATATTTTATGGATTGCAATGTGATAATTTAATACTTGTATATATTCTGGAATGATCTGACTAGGCTTATCAATATCTCTGCATCTTAGCTACCTTCCTCTGCAGTGAGATAATTTAAAATCCAATGTTTTAACTGTTTGGAAATACAAGTCACCACTTGCTGCACTCACCAACTGTGTAATAGATGCCCAGAGCCCCCTTTGCCTGAGACTTTGCTACCATTGGTAAACATTGCTTATGAACCCCCAACTCCATCCCTTCTGCTTTTGGTCACCAATATACTCTCTACTTTTATGAGTCAGGCCCTTTTAAATTTACACATGAAAACAAGATGACATGCATAAGTGAAACACATAAGTAAGTGAATATTTGTCAGTGTGTTGTGCCTACCTTTGCATATTTTAAATTTAAGTAATATAGTAGTGTGAATGTAATTGTCCTCCATAATCTCATAGGGAGTGGCACCATTAGGAGGTGTGACTTTGTTGGAGGAACTATGTCTCTGTGGGGGTGGGCTTTGTGGTTTCCTATGCTCAGGGTACCACCAGTATCTCAGTTGACTTCCTGTTGCTTACAAGATGTGTCACTCTCAGCCTCAGCACCACATCTGCTCCCGTAATGATACTGGGCTGAACCTCTGAAACTGTAAGCCCTCCACCCCAAATAAATGCTTTACTTTGTAAGAATTGTTGTGGTCCTCGTGTCTCTTCACAGCAATAGAAACCCAAACTAAGACAAGTAGTGTTATCTGGTTAGGTAATTATTATTTTGATCAATAATTTTGATATTATCGTTGTTAATATGCACTCTTACAAACATTTTGAATGGCAATGTGATATTATGTAAGAGAATAATTTATTGAACAAATTGTTCAAGTTGGCAGTTGAGAATTTATCTCCATTTTTAAAGACCACATCCATTGCTGTCTTTGTTGGAAATCCATAATGAAGTTGGATAATTTATTTCATGCTTTTATGGTGATCTGGTGAACATAAATGGAATGGTATGCAAACCTTATGCATTTTAAATAGAAATCTTGGATCTCTGAAACATCATGGGGTACCAGCAGACTTTGAGAGTAACAAAGTTTATCAACCTACCAGTTAATAAAGGCTCATAAGAAATAGTGTTTCTTTACATCAGAATTTCAGTTTGAGTTTTTAGAATATGTATCTAGCAAAGGAATTTTCAGAGCAAATGCTATGCACATTGAAAATTTTCCCACTAGAAATTTTATAGCACTTTATTTGATAATTTGTAAAAACATTTCAGTGTCTTAGTGGATGGTATAATCTTCCATTGACTAGACTATGTGAAACTATGTATTAAAAAGAAAAGCATAGGCTCAAATGTTTATTTAAGTTTCTATTTTTCCTCCTTGTGATATTTATGTCCTGATCTGAGATTTTGTTCCCATAAACAACCTTTTCGGGAGCTGAGATAATTTTCAACACACACAATTTTGTTCTTAATACTTTGACTTCCAAAAATACACAAAAGCTAAACTGAATTTCAAAATCATTCTACAAGGGTGGTCAAATCAGCTGTGCCCAAATTTTGTAAAATGCTTTGTAAGTATCTAAATCTGTTTTAACTGAAATCATCACATTCTGCATTGACTTTGATTAAGAAAAAAACAAAACCACCCAGCTTTTCTTCAGACAGCTGTCAGCCCAACTCCAGGTGTGAACACTAACTTGTGAGCATTGCTAGAAACTGTTTAGTGGGCAAAGTTGTGGGAAATCATTAAACAGTGGCCCAGATTTAATTCTGAATTAGAAAACACAGGGGCATTATGTATGTTATGAGAGGTCAAATCTCTGAAGTCAGGGAAGGAGGAGGAGGAAGACAGGAGGTTGAAAAGAACTGAGAAGCTTCAGGCAGGTAAGACTCAGTTTGTTGACTGACAGAAAGGCCATGGAGCAAGCATCCAGCCAGCCATACACTCTGCACATACAAAGACTACTGTACATACACAGGTACCCACATATCTACACAGGAAGGCTGTCAAAGGCAAAAGGTAAAGGGGAAAGAATGCACAAACCTCTAACCTGAAGGCTTTATTTATATAAAATCACACAAAAGTGATATCTTGCCAGGAATAGTTATTGGCTTACTCTATGTAGCTTCTGCGATTGATCTATCTGGGGTGGTAAAGAATGAAGAAAGGACAAACACTAAGACACACAGACATGGAAAAACTGAGATCATGCTAGACTGGGTTCTCTGATGTAGAAGCCACAACACCCTGGAAGTTAGGTGTCTTTATTACATACGGGCAGATGGGGTGATTGCATAGAGGTAATCAAGGGGACTGGGTTACTATACACAGCTGAACAAGGGGACTGCCATTGGCCTCATGTATTGTCCCAGCCACACCATTATCATCTTTATTAAGGGAGTCTATCCCCATTTGTTAGACCTGAGTTAGTTCTCACTAGCTCAGGTCAGCTGATTCCTGTTTTATTTTCTTACAGTCTTACCAATCATGTTGATTTTCTTATGTATTTATTATTTCTTCCCAAGAGAATATAAATTTCATGAAAATGAAGACGCCCTATGATGGCAAACTGGTCTTCTCCACCATTTTATGTTAGTTTATAAAAGGGACATTTAAGTCCCTTCGTAATCCTCCTTTCTTTTTCACTTTTTGTTCCAAGCAGCCAGTTTCTGCTGTTACCACAAATTGACTTCCTAGAAATGTTCAAGGTTGTTGGCTCGGTGGTGTAGTAAGTTTATTTAGCCCCTAGAGGGAGCTAAGAGAGAGTAAGAGTCTCCAGGAAGCAGATGAAATAGATGGCGTTTTTCTCTTGGATTCTGTTTTTAGCAAAACTGATTAAAGGGTGATTTAGATTACAGTTTCTTTGCCATATGACATTATGTATGCATTTATTAAGTTGTGAGGCTGAATTTTGGTTCAGTCTAGGTTAACAATAATTTGAATTACTTTACAAAATGTTCTTGATGTCCTTGGCAATATTGGAAAAGTCAAATAATTTCATATACCAGAGTAACCTTCAGTGAGTGACTGACCAAATTTGTAAAGCCTGTAACTTATGTGTACACACACACACACACACACACACACACACACACACACACACACACAAATATGAATGTGATTACCCTAAAATAGGCAAGACAGCAATCACTTTGAATCTTACAAACCATAACCTTTCAGAGAAATTAATTCTTCCTGTGACAAAGATTGCTGAAGCACTAAACTATAAATGGCTTTCACGGAAGCAAATCCAAGAGAAGAGAGTTACAATTTACGTCAGGACATTCAGATAAATCATAGCAGCCCTAACTTCATTTTCAGCTCGTTGAAAATGTGCACTAAGAAATATATAACACTCAGTACAAAATCTAAAATTAATGAGTAAAGGAGAGGCCAGTTAAAGAAACTGATGTGAAATCTACTCTTCATGGGACAAGAAAAAATGATGTAGTTTCCAAAAGTGGTTTTCCTGACACAATTAGCGAGTTCCATTTTTATGGCAATTGTAGCTGAGTTATCTTCTAAGTGAAGGCAAAGATTCGGTGTTTTGTTGTGAGCCTACCTTAGCCTGCATTTGATAGGCTCTCTCATTGGCATAATGAAGTATGGTCCTGAGTTTGAGCTTCACAGTGGTGCTTTTCTTTCCCTAACTCAGCATCAGCTTAGAAAGAGCTTATAGTTTATTTAGAGATTGTGTTCATTGAATGTTCCCTTCTCACCCACCATTCTTGATTTCTCTCAAGCCTCTCCGTAGTTTGGGGAGAGTTCAAATATACTCTGTTCATTAGTAAAACTATCTACCTTTCTTCCAGTCCATAGTTAACTTCCTCTTAGGTATCCCAACACACATGGTCTGTCCTAGTTATTACCAGATTCTACAGTTTGTGTTTGAACAATTCTTATACTCTGAAAATGAGAACCCACCAGGGTGTTGCACAACAGTTATGAATAAAACTTTGGCTGTTGGTCATGGTGCTTTGTATCATATGCCCTATTCAATCAGCAAGATGAGGATACTAATGCTAATGATACTGATTAAATTTCACACAGAGCCCCATTAACAAAATTAAGACCAATGTATCTTTTCCTCTTTTTTTTTTAGAAATGAAGTTACTTATGCTTATGGTCATTATAAGAAAGTCCATTAAAATTTGCCTATAAATTTTTAGGAAAGTAAAGAACATGTTCAAGTTACTTATTTTTACATAGTCTTAGTTACTGTTCTGTTTTTGTGAGGAGTCACCATGACCAAGGCAATTTATACCAGAAAACATTTAATTGAGTACTTGCTCACACCTTCAGAGGGTTAGTCCATTACCATCATGGCAAGGAGCTTGGTGCTGAACAAGTAGTTGAGAATTTCATCTCCATCCTCCAGCAGCAGGCAGAGAGAAAGAGCCTGGGCCTGGCATAGGCTTTTGAAACCTCAGTGCCCATCCCCAGTGACGTACTTCTTCCAAGAAGTTCATACCCACTTCAATAAGGCCACACTTCCAAATCCCTCTGAAAAAGTTCCACTAATTGGGGACCAAGCATTCAAACATATGAGCCTATGGTGGCATTCTCATTCAAACACCACATAGACTATAAAACTCTTCTCTTAGATTGGCTGTGTATTTGATTTTTTTAATTTATTTTTTTCTTCTCTCATATATTACATCCTGACCTCTGTTACCCCTCCATCCTCTCTCACTTCCCCTCTCCCTCAGATCCACTCCTTCTCCTTTCCCTTCACAAAGGGCAGGCCACCCAGGTATATCAACCAAACATGGCACAAAAGACTAAGCACATCCCCTCACATCAAGGCTGGACAAGGCAATGGAATAGGAGGAAAAAGGGTCCCCCATACAGGCAAAGAGTCAGGAATAGCTCCAATTCCCACTGCTAAGTCACACAAGAACACCAAGCTACACAACCATAACATTTATGAAGAGGATATATGTCAGACCCAAAAGGGCTCCTTAATTGTCCCTCCAGTCTCTGTGAGCCCCTTTGAGCCTGGTTAGTTGATACTGTGGGACCCTCTGACTCCCATAATCATTCCCTGCCCTCTTCTGCAGGTATCCTTGAATTACTCCTAAAGTTTGATTGTAGTTCTCTGTATCTGATCCTATCAATTGCTGAACAAAGCCTCTGCTGACAGCAAATGTTGACATGGATGTTGGGAAAGGGAAACATTTACTCATTACAGGTGGGAGTACAAATTGGTCCAGCCATTATGTAAATCACTGTGAAGAGTTCTCAAAACACTAGAATAGATCTTCCACAAGATACAGATATATCACTTCTGGGCATATTGCCAACTACAGAGATATTTACTCATCTATGTTTATTGTTTTCTCATTCACAAGAACCAGGAAATGGACTCTGTTTATATATCCATCAACAGATGAACAGATAATGAAAATGTGAACATATACATTGAAATGTTAGTTAATTGTAAAAAAAATTAAATATACAGGTTAGAACTGAAATTAATCAAGTGTGGTAATTCTAGATCAGAAAGAAACAGTTGGGCATTTTTCATACATGGATGATAGCTTTGTGTCTTAGACAGGTGTGTTTAAATTAGAATATCCAGGAAACTTGTAAGGTGCCATGTAGGGTTATTTATAGCAAATGGAGTACAGAAAAGGTGGGAAACTGGAATAATGGAACAGAAAGTGTTAAAGGGGCTTGAGAGACAGAAGGGCAGGCTAGAAGTAGATGTATGGAAAGTGATAACCAACACCAAAGACATTTGAAAATTCCATATGGAAATTCAATACTATAGAAACTTTATAAAATACATATATATGTACATCAAAGGAGTTTAAATGGAGTTACCTTAATACAGGGAGAGAATGACTCACCCAGACACCATAGACTATCACATACAAAATGCAGTTTCAGGTATAGATTACCTTTTGTCTTGAGTTACTGGTCATCAGGTTCCCATTGTCATCCACAAATATTACAGGACATTGCCATTGCTCTTCATTACCCTGCAAAACTTGATAATGGAAATACTGCATACTTGATTCTTGGAAAAATGAAGCTGGTACCAGCATGAAAATTTTATGTATCCCCACTGGGTAGCTTTCATAGTCCTGGGATGTTATATGCATTCCACTGTTGGAGAAAAGTAACCAACAGTCTTACTCAGGTGTGATCCATGTGAACATTAATGGCTGGCCTATCACCGTACACCCACTGGTACAACTGTGGTACAAATAGTATGGGAGCTACCAGTCATTTCCTGATTAGATTTAAAACCCTGGTCTACAAGATCAGACTCATGCCTGGTACTATTTACATACCTGGCTGGGGGATGTATAATACTATTATTCTGCTAGATGGATACAGTAATAAATTGCTCCATAAGCTTTTATTTTCTTATCAGAAAAGCTTCATTTGTAATAGATAGTACTTAGATAGTAGTTAGAAAGAGACCTACTGATCGATATACAGAGAATAGGATACTATGGAGTGTTCAGCCCTAAATGGTGAGACATATATATCACACCACATTTCCTAAGACTCAGATATCAGCACAAAAGAGAGGTCAGGAAGATTGTAAGAGCCAGAAGGAAAAACTGTCTGAAGTGAAATAGTATTTGATAGAATTGACAGGGCCATTGTACACACAAACTTATAGACGCTATGAATGTATACACAGGCCCTGTACTAGATCAAGGCAGTACCACCTGCCTTGAATGGTTCCCAGGGACTTTTGGCCTGATTAGAGCATAGTGAGCAAATGAAAAATAGACAATACATGGATTTTGATACATTGGACTTAGTGATGAAGAAACCATAGCAATCTGGAGGCTTTGTGTTAATACCACAGACATAAGAAGAAAGACAAAATTGGCCAAATACTAAACACATTACAAACATGAAGCTTGAAAAGGACACTAAGATTGTTCCAAGAGAAATCATAATTTATCAAATAATCATTCTTGGAGGCAACAGAAAGAAGATGGAAAGGCGGAGAAACCCACAAAGAAATGCAAGGAGTGTCCAAAAAGAGAGGAAGCAAATCAGGAGAGTGTCTTGGTGTGTCGGACAAATGAAGTGATAACAGGGATATGGTGTGGAAACTTTCAGATGCTCCTGGAAGTTCAAGTAGCATGAGAGATTAAAAAATAAACACTGTTGTAAGAAATGTGGAGGCATCTGTGATCTTGACAAGCACAATCTTAGAAAGGTTAGGAGAGTGTCCCTTACAAATATGGAGGAAGAGGAATTGGAAGAGAATGAGAAAGAGGGGATAATGAGACCTCAAGAGCTTCATGAGGAAGTTTGATACAGATACAGATCAAAGAAATGATGGAGGGGAGATGGGAGTTTTTCTTTTGAGATAAAATAAACTAAAATGCCATGTACCTGCATGCAAGTATAAACTGCATCCCCAGATGGGAGTCCTAGCTCTAATGTTTAGTGAGTACGGACAACACCTCACTTTCCAACAGAAAAACTAGCTGATTGCTAAGTGATCTAGTCACTTCCCATTCCTTACCTGAGCTCATCGGTGCAAACAGCACTGGTGTCATAATTCATAGGATATTCCTCAGGCCTTTATACAAACACCCTGTGAGGAAATCTGGAGGAGTGTCTGTAGAGTGAATACATTCACAAGGCAAGTGAACTTCTAAGCCCCCAAACAATCAAATCACCTCTTTTCATTTTTTATATTATAGACAATTAAAATTTAAAGCACCAAAGTATAGATATTTAGATGTGAGAGTTGTGAACTCACTGGAATTTTTTTTTCAATTTAAAGCTTAAAATAAGCCATATTTGTTATCATCCATTTTGCTGGTGTCAGAAGTCTCACTTGGGCCAAGACCAAGTTGTCAGCAGGGCTGTCCTTCCCAATGGCTAAAGGGAGGAAACCCACCATTCTCCAACTCATTCAGATTATTGGATTCATTTGGTTCCTTGTGTTTATAGGGCTAAAGTTCCTTTTTTTTTTCCCCTTGCAGGCTTTCAATCAATGGCTGCTATTTGCTCCCATGGTCCATGAACATTCATTCCCTACTTGCGCTTCCCATGGGGTCCTCTGCCAACACCCATATTCTGAAACTTTCTGACTTTGAAAGTTCTTTACTGTTTAGAATTGTATGATTACACTGGGCCACTGTATGTTCTTATGAAATTAATAACAATAATCATTTTGACAAAGTCCTTTTGCCATGTAAATTAAATGCTCTCACACACACCCCACCCCAATTTCTATGGATTAGAGCATAGATACCTTTAGAGAGACTGGTCTCTCTACAAATATTTTATCTAAAAAACTCAAAGAATTTTCTACATATTATCCAGACACTAGTATTCCTAATAGAAGCATTTAGGAAAGCAAGAAGACAGGTAAGCAATCACAATCTCCTAAATTTAATTCATTCGCTTGGGAGCCCTTCTGGTTCCTTCCTTGTCCCATCCCTTCTTTTCTCTCCATCCATTTTTATTATGCTCAGTTCCTGAATCCCTATGGAACGGGAATGAGGTGCCAGACAGTACTCTGGGTGCAATGGGTGTGAAAATGGACTCATTTTCTCAGCTCAGAAGCAGCTCATAGGTGGGTTGAGTTGACCTCCTAAGCATAATTTGCAAGAGGGGGGTGGTGGTGACCATGAGTAGACAAAGAGATTGAGTTAGAGTTGTTTGGAGTTACTTTAATACACCAGGTTATCCCTGACACTAGACTGAACAGCACTTCTTACAGAGTAGCAAGATTTTTCCAAGGTCCTGAGCCATCTTTGAAAAATAATTTTTCTCTTCATCTTAACCTTCAACTGTCTGAATTAAAACTTAATAGGCATGTCCTTGAAACTGAAAAGAAAAACACTTTAAAGTTGACATAAGCCTGCTCGCCTTTCTATGACGTGACCTCACAAGGTCAAATAAAAGCCTATAAAAATCAAGCCTATAACAATCACAACTGATGGGTTGGGGCCTGCCCATATGTCTAAGTCCTTGTGGGACAGTCTCCAACTCTGGCAAGTTGTTTTTTCTGTACACTGCAGAAGGCTGATGCACGAATTGGCAGGGCTCTAAATATTTAAATGGCAGCAGTTTGTTACATGATACTGGCCCTGTTCTGCATAGCAGAAAAGAATAGATTCTGTCTTGTTAGTTTAGTGAAGTCAATTGCTTGTTTTGCTATATCCTTGACTGCTTCACTTTGGATACTAATATTTCAGAGAAAAATATGAGTGACCTGAGTGAAATAAAGGTTTTTGTTGACTTATTTTGCAGTTTTGCATTTTTGAGCATCTAAACAAATCTGTCAGAAGCTCAAGAAGGTTTCTGGAGGTTCATTCCTGCTATAGCTGCCACGGTGTTTGTTAACTCTCTTCACTTTTTGTGAATAGTAGATTCTATGAGCCCTAGGAGTTAAAGGATATTTTTTTACTTCTAGGTAAATGCTTTTCAAATAGGATTCTATGAGGTTTTTTTCCTCTTTCATCATTCTCTCTCTCTCTCTCTCTCTCTCTCTCTCTCTCTCTCTCTCTCTCCTGTGTGTGTGTGTGTGTGTGTGTGTGTGTACAGACAACAAACGTCAAGTGTTCTTTTTTTTTTTTTTTTTTTTTTTACTCTTTGACTCTCTTGAGGGCCAGCTACTCTTCTCCCAAACAAATCACACACAGAGTTGGTCTTATTCTTTCTTATAAATGCCCGGCCTTAGCTTGGCTTGTTTCTAGCCCACTTTTCTTAAAGTAAATTATCCTGACTACCTTTTGTCTCTTAAATTTCTCCTTTTCTTACTTCTGTATATCTTACTTTAACACTTACTTTGTGGCTGGCCAGGTGGCCGTGTGGCCGTGTGGCCCAGTGGCCATTTGGCTGTGTGGCTGTGTAGTCGTATGGCTGTGTGGCTGTGTGGCTGTGTGGCCGTGTGGCCGTGTGGCCGTGTGGCCGTGTGGCTGTGTGGCTAGGCCCGGATGTCCTGCTCTCCTTGTTCTCTCTTGCTCCTTTTTTTTCGATTCTTTCCAGATTTCTCTACCTATTTATTGCCCCTGCCTGCCAATCCCGCCTATCCTTTCTCCTTCCTTGCTGTTGGCCATTAAGCTCTTTATTAAACCATAAGGTGTTTTAGACTGGCAAAGTAACATAGCTTCACAGAGTTAAACGCAACACATTTTTACACGGTTAAACCAATGTTCCATAGCATAAACAAATGTAACAGGCCTTAAAATAGTATCTTACAACAATCAAGTGTCTTCCTCAAGACCTCTCAACCTTTTTCTCTGAGATGTGTTGAGTCTCTCACTGAACCTGGAACCAATGATACACTCATTGGAACTGTCCATACAATGACTGGCCAAGAAGCCCCAGCAGCCCTTCCGACTCAGCCTCTCCAGAACTAAAATGCCATGCTCACCCCACAGAACCTGATATTTGCTGTGGGTCCTGGAGATTGAACTCAAGCCCATATGCTTGCACACCAAGTTACCCACTGACCCATCTCTGAAACCTGGCAGGAAAATATTTTCGTGATCAAATTTACTGTTCACTTGGCTACCGGGATCATTTTTATGTTGGTCCATTCATCCTAAAACTGTACTCTAGAGAGTTTTTCCCCAAAAACCTTAAAAATCATCTTGTAAGATTAATTTTTTATTTGTTTGCATATTTATTCTGTGGGATAGGATTTCATTTCTTCAGTGTTAGTATTCAGGCATCTGTACTGGCCTGCCCTTGGGGTTCTGATAGAACACATCTCCAGCTGCAGCCACTTAGAGCACCACCTGTGCACACTCACTATGTTCCCTTTTAAAAGGGCCCTGCCTGCCTCTCATCTCTCTCCCTATCTGTCTGTTCTTCCCTATCTCTGCTTCTCTGCCTATCATTCTGTCTCTCCCTACCCCCTTTCCTCATTCCCTTTCCCCCAATTAAAAAAAAAAAAAAAAAGAAACCCTCTATGTGAGCTCTGTTACATGGTGTCTTTTTCTTTCCTGCCACTTTTTTATGAATTACAATAATCAGGCTGATCTCAAATTTACAATTTTTCTGAGTAGTAGGATTACTATAAAGTTTAATTTTACTGAGTTTAAAAAATGTTACCTAAAACACAGAAAGACTGTACCTAATGATAAAATAAAAATCAAACTTAGAGAGCAAAGTAGGAAATCAAGAGAAAACCATTTGCTTTATTTATCTACATGTAAAATCATATTACAAAAGTGCCCATTTTTCATTATTTCAGTAATACTAAGAATTTAATTTTCATGGCAACTTCTATGACTAAACACAAACTGTTATGCCAATAATTGTGAGTAACTTTAAGTACGTTTGTTTAAGTTTTGGGGATTTTAGAAATATAGTTTACCAGCCACACCTCCCCCCATTAGAAGTTGATTTAGTAGGTCTATTCTGGGCTTCAAAATCCGAATTTTTCTAAAGGTCTGTTATAATTATTTTGCTCTACCAGAGTTAACTATAATCTAACCCAAAAGACAGTAAGGATAATAACATAATTGTGCCACTATAACATTCTTTGCTTAGCCAGCATGGCTGTATTTAGCATTTTGACCCCAGTACTGATGGGATTCTACAACATGGAGACTTCTCTTCCAATAGAAAACATCTTGTCTTGTGTTCATTGCTCTTCTTTCTCTTTTCACAGTTCCCATGCCCCTCAAAAATAAATCTTACTGTCAACTCCGTGCTCCCTGCTTTTATCCATAGAGTCAGTGAGTTGAGATAATCGGTGCCTCCCTTTATTGTCCGGAGAAAATGCATGCAGGGAAACATCATTAAAATTGCAGACGGAGAATTCTCAAAACAGATAACCAGAATTTTCTGGGAAAGTATGTAATCTTATGATCAATTAATAGAGTGCATATTCTCAATAGTTGGAAACTCAGAGTATTGATTCAACATAGCCATTTATATTTAGTAAAAATTACTCATCACACTAGGGAGCAAAAATCCCCTGTGCATACTTCTGCCTGCCAAAGCATTTAATAATGCAGCTTCAGTTGTTTATAACAAGGATGCTGCTGAGTCCTCAAGTAAAATCCTCTTCAATCGGATGTGCTAAATCACCTCCCTCTCGAGGTGGTAGACAGCACCCTATGAGAGACAATCTCGAATAGGCCAATCTGCTTGCCAATAATTATATGTCCTGATGTGAAGTCTCTTTATAACCCATGTTCCTAATACAGTTTTCTACACTATGTGCTAGATTACAAATGTCCTAAGTTATACCATATCTTAATAAGCTGCTTATATTGAACTTATTTTTCAGAATAATTTAATTAATCATTACTTCCTATGAGAGGAGTTACTATTTTAATTTTTAATAAAAGATCCTCGGCAAAAGCATTCCTTAAAATCCATGTAGAAAAAAACAAAACAAAACAAAACAAAAACAAACAAACAAAAAGAAAACATGAAGATACATATGGGGGTGGGACTTTTCCCTACACCAGCTTCTCTAACTTAGAAAGAAACAACAAACTTTCCTGAGATCAGATAACACTATCTTGGCTTTTGTGTTGAATCCTTTTCTCCAAATAGCATCACTTGGGAAGCAGAAGAAGAGGCAGTTGGATCTCTGAGTTCCAGGCCAGCCTTGTCTACAGAGTGAATTCCAGGACAGTCAAAGTAACACAGAGAAACTCTGTTTCAAAAAACCAAAACATAAAAGTAAAAGCAATAGTGTAATTAAAAATTTTTTTATTGGTTTTAAATTGTTTGGAGGAAGGAACAACAGCTGCTAAAAAGACATTTGATTATAAATGCTGCTGGATTAATTCAACATATGTGTGTGTGTGTGTGTGTGTGTGTGTGTGTATTGAAAAATGCCTTGACTTCAAACTTGTTACTTTGGAAAAGAGGTTCTGCTTTTATTTCCCCAAAAGATGAAAAGCTATAGATTGTTATCTGACTAATATGATTTTATCAGGCAAGACCCCCTGGAGCAGTGGCCCAGATGATCCAATATTCAAAACAGTTTTATATATCAACCAATAAGAAAAAAAAATATATTTATAGCGAATCTGCCTGACTCTGTCTCCTGTCCATAAATGATATAAGCCTCTGTGTGTTTATTTGATGCAAGAATTGACAGGACAGAAACTGTCCTCTACATAGCTAGATTACCTTTTGTTTACCTCCCACATTCGACAGAGGTTTAATTTATTTCTGTTATTTGGATATTGTGATTATTACTATAACCATGAATGTATACTCTTCTGTGCCTGTATGATATTGTTTCTCTTAGGTGTTGTATCAGATAATGTTCTATTGCTGTAAAGCAACACCATCAACAAGGAAACTTATAGAAGAAAGCATTTAATTTGGGACTTGCTTTCAGTTTCAGAGGGAGAGTCCATGACCATCATGGCATCAAGCAGGCCAGCATGGTGTTGGAGCAGTAGCTAAGAGCTTACATCCTATTCATAAGATGGGGACAGAGAGCAAGAGACCAGCCCTAATGTGGGCTTTTGAATTCTTAAATCCCACCCTCAGTGACAGGCCTCTTCCAGCAAGGCCACACCTACTAATCCTTTAAATAACAGTTCCACCAACTAGGAACCAAGCTTTCCTCCTTCCATTGTATAATTTTAGCTGTTTTGTCAAAAATTATGTGTTGGTAGGCTTGTGGGTTAATGTCAGGATTTTCGATTTGATTCTATTTATCTGCCTGTCTATTTTTTGTGCCAGTACCAAGCTGTTTTCAGGACTATAGCTCTATAGTAGAGCTCGAAGTCGCAAAAGACCCTGGATAGCCAAAACAACCCTAATTTACTTTAAAAATGTGTTTTAAAAGTAAAATCCGAGTATCAACAATTTCTGAAGCCCTCTTGTCATTTGAGATTTACTCCAAAAGGCACAGATACATACTAGAAATACAAAGCTGAATGTCTGAAAATGGAGGCTGGTTCCTGGCTGTGACCCTCACTCTATGCATACTCCTAACTGACTAATCACTTTATTTTATCTCAGTTTCATAGCAGAAAGTCGTATGTTTCCGGTGAGAAGTTAATATATTTCAAGAGCCTGGAACACCCTTTGTGGTTCTTCATCGCCTGTGGATGGAGCTCATTTTCTTCCTTGACTGCCTTATCATGATTCTCAGTGATTTGTATATCACATCAATCTGGCAGAATTGTGGTTTTGTAGATACAGCTTCACATTGAGCATTTGTCTTTTGTATTTGGTCCATGCGCTATTTAAAGAGCAAAGTGTAACTTGTTGATGACATCATGTGTGTGGAAAGTTTGTTTATATGGTGGATTACAGTGATAGATTTTTGTATATTGAACCATCCCTGCAACCTTGCAATGTAGAAATTTCAATTTTATATGTTAATTTCTATAAACCACTACATTGTATGGTTGCTTTCACTTCTGTCCTGATGGTTTTAGTAGGCTCTCCTCTGTTCCTAGCTTCTTTTCACTTACTTCCTATACACTGGTACCATCATCCCACTGTTTTTCTAAGTGTCATCTCTCTTGAGATGACCCCAGTTTTAACTACAGTCTGAAGAATTGCTTCCCTCCAACTTCCTTCCTTCCTTCCTTCCTTTCTTTCTTTCTTTCTTTCTTTCTTTCTTTCTTTCTTTCTTTCTTTTTCTGATATGCTACCTGTTATATACTTGGGAGTTTTGATAGGACTCATGTGGGGTTTCTGAGCTATTTAGAACACACTCTTTTTGCTCACCACTGCCACCCTATCAGGCACCTCCTTTTTCTCCGTTTCTTTCTTATCTCTCATTATGTGATTCTTACCTTATGTGGAGTGTTGGCATGTCCAGGCATTAAAACTACATATTAGCCGTCACTTTGCAATAATGAAGTGGCCGTAATGATAAGAATCATTAGGTAAGGGTGGGAGACAAGAAAGACAGCAGCAGCTTGCTTGCATCATTGTTGTAGCAGCCATATTCTCTTGGATTGTTTAGCCATAATTTCAGCTGTAAGAAAAAGAGCTCAAATTGATAGTGATAAAGCAAGATAGAAGTTTATTCCTTTACATGTAAGAATGTCCAAGAATCAATAAGTCTGACTATGGTCTCTGTATCCTTCGTTATTCTCATTCTTTCACTGCTGTGCATGACTTGGGAATAAAAAGCTCAGCAAGCCATATAACACAGCCATCAACATTTAATTTAATGTCTCAGGAAGAAGACCAGGGATGACACAATGCTTCCCTTAAAAACAACACTTGCAACAAGTTACTCGGGGGACTTCTATTTATGTTCCTCAGCCAGATTAGTCATGCATCATACTTAAGTGTTAAGATAGCCATGTGTTCAGCTAGAAATAACAAATGTTAGAGTGAAGAGGGAATGTGACAGAAGCAGGGGAGTAGCTGGCTGTTTCTGTTCCAGCTGGTTACCCAGGACTTCTGGATTCATTAGAAAAAATTCCAAACTTCACTGTATCTCTTTAGTTAGAAATCGGTTACATGCAGCCAAATGAGATCTCTAATTGATAGTTAGGAATCCCGGAAGGGTACTAAAAGTAACACAGGGAAAATGAGATTTATGGGAAGAAGGCACTGAGTAGTAAAGATTTAGGTTGATGCTTGAAAATCGGTGATTATTCTAGGAGTAATTCCATTCCTTCACCTGGCTATCAGATCAGGAAAATGAAAGAGAAACATGCTCTTTGTGGCAATGTATCTGTTTACTCTTATTCTCACCAGTCCATCCTTCAGGCATTGAGGGAAGAGTTGCCTTGATTATCCTGAGAAGGTCTGTATACACACCACACACACACACACACACACACACACACACACACACAGTGCACTTACACACTCACACACTCATGCACACACATGCACATGCACACACACACATGCTCCTGTTAATATAAGCAAAAAATGTTCTCAAACTTACTATAATGAAAATAAAACTGGAAAAACACAAACGTCATACAAAAAAGGCAAACACATAAATTACAGTACATATAACTCCCGAGAAGTCAAAGTTGAGGACTATAGCCATGTGAGGCAGTAAGGAGAATGGCCAGTGGGATAAAGTTCTTTTCTTTCTCTTTTGTTTGTGTCTTTGTATGTTTTTTCCAGACAGGGTTTCTCTGCGTCCTGGCTGTCCTCAAACACGTTGTGTAGACCAGGCTGGCCTTGAACTCACAGAGATCTGGCTGCCTCTGTCTTCTAAGTACTGGGATTAAAAGCATGTGCACCACCACCCAACCCTAATAATGTTCTTCTTATGTGAAAACAAACCCGAGCAGACTGACACATACTGTTTTTGTGTATGTAACCACATGATAAATTATTTTTATCAAGATATTAAAAATAGTAACATAAAAGTCAGCTTTCCAGTAACCTCTATGGGGAAAAGGGATGGGAGTAGGAAGGAATAGACATGAGATTTAATTAAAAGGGAAGAAATGTGGTTTTAGCTTGAATGATTCAGGTTTATACTTTAAACTCACATGTCAAACTCTTTTATATCAATTAATGCAAAGTAAACCCCTATTTTATTTTATATGTTGGTCTGGAACAGTGCCTCTGATCAACCAATAAAGAAGGCAGCTGCTTTGAGTTGCATAGGTTGGTCATAGGTTATGCCTGTAGGCCTGGGCAAGTTGCTAATTGTATGGCAACTGGCATTATCAAATCAGCCCAAAACAAACACCAAGTTACAGGTTTCCTTACTATAAACCATAGAGGGTATGCATAATGACATTTATATTATACTTCAACTCTTGTTTTGAGAGCTATTTAAAAATGTATTAAAGTTTAGAGGAAAATAATCATATATAACACACATTGTTTCAAAAAGAACATGGCATGTAAAACCAGATACTTTGGAAACAAGGCTTACCTTACAGTAGGATGTAGTGACTTACATGAAACAGGAATAAGAAGGTTGGAAGATGGGATGAAAATACTTTTACTTGTAAACCTTTTTACTCTGCTAGATTTTTCTGCCTCTGCATGCATTATCTGTTTGGAACACTGACTTGAAAGAGCACAACTATTTACAGTGCAGTATTAACAGAAGTTTCTGTCCATCCCAAACGAACACACAGAGACTTATATTAATCATAAACTGTTTGGCTGATGACTCAGTGTTCTTATTGGCTAGCTTTTTCTTAATTATTAACCCATTTCTATTAACCGGTGTATTTCCACGTTGACGTGGCTTACCTGATGATGATGCCCAGATCTCTTGCTTCATGGCAGCTACATGGCACCTCCTTGACTCTACCTACTACTTTTCTCTATCCCTGTTTGGATTTTCTGCTAGGCTAAATCTTGCATGTCCATGGGCTGAAATATCTTTATTCATCAACCAATCAAAGAAACATATATTCACAGCATATAGAAGGACATCCCCTATTAGTGTAGTATGTCTCATGTCATGCTAAGAGTAACTACAATAGCTCGGGTTTCTCAGATCCTGTCCTTGTGTGAGAAGCTACTGTAAACAATGTAGATGCTTTAGATCTGAAAATGCAAACATGACGGAAGCAAGCTGTACTGTCTGTAGCTGTCTGTCTTCAAGTTATTTATTCTTGCACACATATTCTTACTCTATTCTATTTGTATTATTCTTACTCCTCATTCTGAAGTGTCACATAATCTACCTGCTTTTCTATAAGCAGATATAGTAGAAAGAGTTCTGAATTACAAGTGTTAAATGTTCTTCCTTGCTCAGTTACCTTCCACCTATGCAAACCTGCTCCTCTGACACCCTGGGTTTCCTATTATAAAAAGAAAACAGTGCCTTGTCATAAAGTAGAAGGAAGCTGGGAACCAGAATGCACCACAGCAAGGATGAGTTACTGTTATTACGAATGACCCAATGTGACATTTCAATCGGTATAGCTATAGATCAATAGAGATGCTGTAACTGAAAACAACTTGGAGACCATGTCTGCTGGAAGCACAGTTGGCACTTCCTCTTCCTCTCTCCTTGTTGCTTTACATAGTCGATGGTTTTATGCATAGCAACAGCCTTGAAACGGATCAGCAAGAACATAATGAGTACATTTCAGCAGGAAATGTTAAATCATCCAGAGCTGTTGTCATGGGCTGCATCTCCATTAATTCAGGGACTGGCTTTCTCAGTTGACAAGGAGGAAAATGACGCGATGTTGTTTATTACTGTACATGAGTAAATTGAACACTTGGTGCTTGGTGATAAAGTGGAACATAATTTATCCTTTTCTTTTCTTTTTCTTTTCTTTTTTTTTTGCCTTAAAAGAGTATCCTGGCAATACAGTCACAGAATTTGCGTAGCTTCACTTTCTTTGGGGTGATCTGCTCCTTTGATTTAAAGCAATCCATGGAAAATGCTGTCATAGAACAAGTCATTTCCAGAAATCAAATAGAAAATGGTAAAAACAATAATATTGATTAAAAAAGCATCATCTGCAAAAAATAAAGCGGAATTCTAGAAGGCTGATCAAAGCAAAACCTCCAACTGCCGTGTCTTGCTCTGCTAGAATGATTGTAGAACTGAGAAAAAAGGCAAAAATACACAGCTTTCTTGGTTTTATAGCCTTGTAGAGTTACCTGGCACACTTCTCTGTGCTTTGGCTTATTTTGTTTTTTTCTTGGCTCTTATAATAGCTGGAACCAAAAAGCATTCTTCTAGAGAACTTTATCTATTTGGTGATTTAAAAAATCAATCCATAATGTCAATAAGCTGAGACCTCCCAGTTTACTTTTGCACAGAATTGTATTTTCATTTGGGGAGTATTCTGCCCCTCCCACCTCCCTGAGCCTTTCACCTCCCTCCAGTGTCACTCTGTGAGCAGCTTCCTCAGAGGAGGGAAGACTGAAAATGCGGGGGAACATGTGAACACAACCCACGTGGAAGCCTTTATTTAGAGAGCTTTTATCCACAGATTTAAAAATGCCAAGCAAGGTATTCAGTGCTATTCTAGCACGAACGGGAATAAAAAGAAGGCACCTAATGCTTGGCATACCTACATGCTGGGGGACCATAACATTTCTCTTATTTTGACACCTCTAATGGAATCATTTTCCTGGAATCATATATCTAGGGACCACAATACCAATTACAAGAGCTTTCTGGGCAGCAAATTCAGAGTGGAGATTTTGGAGTCAATCTGATCTCACCTTGCATTCTTAAAGTAATTTCTGGCCATGCGGAGTAATTGCCTCGGCAGAAGGTTACAGAATGGTAACTGTATTTCAAATAAACAGAATAAAGCAAGAGAAATTTCAAATAGTATCAGTCACATCTCAGTGGGGGCTCAAAATGATCAAAAGATGTGCTTAATGTAATGGAAAGAGGTGCTATTTCATGTCACAAAATGTGTGTTTAGAATTTTAAAACAAGCCCTCCACTACCTGGGCCTCTCCCTTACCTGTAACAGCTCAAGGGGTGAACCACACAAATCTTCACAGGCTCCTGAGCTGACCAAGCAATGGTGGAATGTTTCTACAAAGAGCCAGTGATTCAACATTTAGCCTGTTGAGTTGCCATAGCACCAGCTGTAGCCATACAACTCTTTATAGGACAAAGGTACTCATAGATAAAGCCCTGATAAGTGTTATCTTCCCATAAGACTTTATTTATGATCACTAAGGTCAGCATTTCATACTTATACTTAACTACATGTATATTAAACTGCTTAGAAGTTGCACACGGGTAGGTAGTAAGTGATGTGCAAGGGTGTGGTATCTGATGTCTGTTTTGATTCTAATGAGATGTCTCTTTGCTACCTAGTTCCTCTTTCCAACTGTGCACCATTCAAATGCTATCCTAAGGAAAATAATTTCTGTGGGAGGATCATTTCACTGAAAAGGATTCATGTTCATTTCTCATCTAAACAGAATGGTTGTGTAGCTAGCTAATGCACATTTGAAATTAGATGAACTATTAAATTATCTCAGAACAAAATAACCTGTTCTTCCCTCATGACATACTTTCCAATAATGTCCAACACAGAATCTTCTGAAATTGCCTGTGGCTTTTCTGCCTAGGTTCTGGTTTCTTTGTGTATTTGAAATTAGTCACAAACACTGCTTAGACTGCCTAGCAATGCTATTTACTTGTTTATAGCTGTGACATTGTGATTTATACTAATATGTATTTTTCTCTTTATCCTGTTGTGGTATATTCCTTTACACCATGTGAAGATGTGCCACTGTGATTGGTTTAATAAAGAGCTGAATATCCAATAGCTAGGAAGGGGGAGGTTAGGTGGGATTTCTGGGGACAGAAAGTTCTTGGGAAGGAAGAATGGAGGAGTCTCCAGCTGGACACAGAGGGATGAGGACATGCAAAAGGAGAGGTGAAAGCCACGAGCCCCACATCAGCATGTACATTAATAGAAATGGGTTAGAAACAATCCTAATCTAAGGCTGAGCTTTCACAATTAATAATAAGTCTTTGTGTCCTGATGTGGGGGCTAGTGGTCCACATCCCCAAAATCCTGCTACATTGTCCAGTAATTATTGTAATTTTTAAAAAGTGACTTGAGAAAGACTCCATGTAACAGTTCAAGCAATGGGGTTTTTTTTTTTTTTTAATTAGGGGAAAATGATCATAACAAGGGGAAAGGGGAGGGAGGAGACCAGCCTCGAGGAACAGGAGCAGTGGGGAAGAGGAAAGAGAGGCAGAGAGAAGGAGGGGGAAGAGAGAGACAGAGAAAGAGAGATGGGAGGTAGGCAGGGCCCTTTTAAAAGGAAACTTTGAATAAGCACAGGTGGTGCTCTTAGTGGCAGCTGCTGAGGGCATATCCTGTTAGAACTCCAAAGGCAGGCAAGTGAAAATGTATAAATACTAACAGTAATAAGTATGAATGGGTCTCCTAAACCCATGGAATCTCCAAAATTGAGTCGTTCTGTACACTAACAATGACTAGTGGTGGAAAGCTTTACTATTTTGCCTCAAGAATGAGGCTATACATCAACTCTGTGCTTGGGAGGTGAGAGCCTGTCCCTCTTTTTCCTATCCCTTATTTGTTCCAGCTTTGGGGCAGAGAGAGTGGATGGTTGCCAATGGTTTAATCCGCATGCATATTAGCAAAGTTTCCAAGAAAATCCAAGAGGGGCAGGACTTTGAGAAAGCTGTGACAAATGGACATTTGTGGAGCATGGTAAACCTTGGAGAGAGTCTGAGTGTCATTGAATGTGGCCCCCACACTGTGCTCTGTATATCTCTTGCCTCTGACTATTCTGGAGCAGTGTTAATTTTTAATGGAAAAAACTGTTTTTAACCCTTAAAAAAAACTTTACTATGACCACTTTAGAAAATGATTGATTTGAATAAGCTGTGATGGGCCAGAAGCAAAAAGAGCAACAAGGACTGAACGCTGGTTTCTGAAGTTGAGGCAGCCCCTTCGGACTGAGCACTGAACTTGTGAGATATGATACTAAAACCAAGTAGACATTGCCAGGATAAAGACAGATGGTAGGACAATAGGATGGAATCATAAATTTAGTCTATGCCAAGGAAAACTTCACATATATCTTACCAGGTGTATTATATGTGACATAACCATAAAAAACACTTTCTTATAAATGATAGATTTATATTTTAGAACACAGGAAAGACACAACAAAAAGAAACTCCATAAACCAAATAGATAAGAGATCAATGTGTAAGTTGAAATGTGAAGTTAAATTTTAAAGCCAAGGATAAGAGTTACCCCAGAGGACTTAACCAATAAATGGGACAGGCACCAATAGGGTAAAACTCCCATGTTAACTCACTTTTAAAGTGTCTTTCCTTCTCACCTACACCTTTTTAAAGAACTTTTTTTCACCTACAACTCTTTAAAGACATCTCATCATACACAGAGCTATAGAGATTTTTCTCTTTTTTTTTTCTTTTTAAATTTAAATTGGAAACAAGGTTGTTTTACATGTCAATCCCAATTACCTCATTCTCCCATCCTCCCCTATCACCCCCCACCAAATCATAGCCCATCCCCTTTCTGCTCCCCAGGGAAGGTGCGGCCTTCTAAGTGGACTTTTGGGGCAGGGCCTAGCCCCTTGTCCATGTGTCTAGGCTGAGAAAGTAACCCTTTATATGAGATGGACTCCCAAAGTCCATTATACTAGGGATAAATACTGATCCATTACCACAGGTCCCGTAGACTGCTCACATTTAGGGAGTCCAGGTCAGTCCTATGCTGGTTTCCCAGCTATCAGACTAGTGTGCATGAGCTCCCCCTTGTACAGGTCTGATGATTCTGTGGGTTTCTCCATTCTGGTTTTGACCCCCTTTACTCATCACTTCTCCCTCTCGGTAACTGGATTGCAGGAGTTCTGCAAGAGTTTAGCTGGTTTATCTGTGGATGTCTGCTGCTTCCATTAGCTTGTAGGTCTCTGGGCATTTTCCTAGTGCTAGATTTCTCCTTAAATCTATAATGGCTCCCTTTATTGTGGTATCTCTTTTCTTGTTCTCCTCTATTATTTTCCTGTCTCAATATTCCTGTTCCCTCATGCCCACCTCTCCCCTCCTCCTCTCCCCGCCTCTTTCTCCTATCTCCCTCTCCACTCCCTCCATGCTCAGGATATCTTGTTCCTTTCCCCTTCTCCAAGAGACCATGTAAGTCTCTCTTAGGTTCATCCTTGTTTCCTAGCATTTCTGGCAGTGTGAATTGTAGGCTGGTGACCCTTTACTCTATGTCTAAAATCCATATAAGAGTGAGTACATACCATGTTTGTCTTTTTTGTGACTGGGTTACCTCACTCAGGATAGTTTCTTCTAGTTCCATCCATTTCCTTGTGAATATCAGGATTCCATTATGTTTTTCTGCTGAATACCACTCTATTGTGTGAATGTATCACATTTCTCCATCTATTATTCAGTTGAGGGGCATCTAGGTTTCTTCTAGGTTCTGGATATTACAAATAATGCTGGTATAAACATAGATGAACAGATTTTCTTGTTGTATGAATGTGCATCTTTTGGGTATATGCCTAAGAGTGGAATTACTGGATCTTGAGGTAGAATAATTCACATTTTCATGAGGAACCACCATACTGATTTCCAAAGTGGCTGTACAAGTATGTACTCCCACCAGCAGTGGAGGAGTGTTACCCTTCCTCCACATCATCTCCAGCAAAAACTGTCTTTGGTGTTTTTTATTTTAGCCATTCTGACAGGAGTTAGCTGATATCTCAGAGTTGGTTTGATTTGCATTTCCTTGATGGCTAAGTATGTTGAGCACTTTCTTAAGTGTGTTTCAGTCATTTTAGATTCCTCCATTGAGAATTCTCTGTTTAGTTCTGTACCCCACTTTTAAATTGGATTATTTGGTGTTTTGATGACTAGCTTCTTGAATTCTTTGTATATTTTGGAAATCAGTCCTCTGTCATATGTGGGGTTGGTGAGTATCTTTTCCCATTCTGTGTGCTGCCATTTTGTCTTGTCTGTATCCTTTGCCTTACAGACCATTTTCAGTTTCAGGAGGTCCCACTTATCAATTGTCTATCTCGGTGTCTGTGCTACTGGTGTTATGCTGAGGAAGCGGTCTCCTGTAAAAATTCAATCAAGGGTACCTCCCACTTTTTCTTCTATGAGATTCAGTGTGGATGGGTTTATGTTGAGGTCTTTGATCCATTGGAACTTAAGTTTTGTGCATGGTAATATGTATGGATCTATCTGCAGTCTTCTACACACCAGTATCCAGTTTTGTCAGCCCCATTTGTTAAAAATGCAAAACACTTTCTTTTTTCCAATGTATAAATTTAGCCTCTTTGTCAAAAATTAGGTGTTCACAGGTGTATGGGTTAATATCAGGGTTTTCAGTTCGATTACATTGGTCTACAGGTATTTGTGTGTGTGTGTGTATGTGTTTGTGTGTGTGTGTGTGTTTGTGTGTGTGTGTGTGTGTGCTAGTACCAAGCTCTTTTCAGAACTATAGCTATATAATAGAGTTTGAAGTCATGGCTGGTGATGCCCCCACAACCCAGAAATTCCTTTATTGAACAGAATTGTGTTGGCTATCCTGGGTTTTTTGTTTTTCCCTATAAAGTTGAGAATTGTTTTTTCAATGTCTGTGAAGAATTGTTCTGGAATTTTGATGGGGATTGTATTGAATCTGTAGATTGTTTTTGAAAAGATTGTCATTATTACTATGTTGATACTACCTATCCCAAGAGCATGGGAGATCTCTATATTTTCTGGTATCTTCTTTAATTTCTTTCTTTAAAGACTCAAAGTTCTTATTATATAGGTCTTTCACTTGTTTGGGAAGCATTACCCCAAGATACTTTATGTTATCTGTGGCTATTGTAAAGGGTGATGTTTCTCTGATTTCTTTCTCAGCCCCTTTATTATCTGTATATAGTAGGGCTACTGATTTTTTTTTTTTTGAGTTAATCTTGTATCCTGCTGCTTTTCTGAAGGTGTTTATCAACTGCAGGAGTTCCCATTAGAGTGAGTTTTGTGGGTCACTCGTGTAAACTATCATATCATCTGCAAACAGTGAAAGTTTAACTTCTTCCTTTCTAATTGGTATCCTCTAGCTCAGGCTAGTACCTCAAGTACAATATTGAAGAGATATGGAGAAAGTGGGCAGCTTTGTCTTATTCCTGATTTTAGAGGAATCACATCAAGTTTCTCTCAATTTAGTTTGATGTTGGCTGTTGGTTTACTGTATATTGCTTTTATTATGTTTAGGTATGTTCCTGTTATCCTTGAGCTTTCCAAGACCTTTATCATGAAGGGGTGTTGGATTTTGCAAAGGCATTTTTATCATCAAGTGAGATGATCATGTGGTTTTTTTTCTTTTTCAGTTTGTTTATATGGTGGATAACATAGATGGATCCCTGCGTCCCTGAGATGAAGCCTACTTGGTCATGGTGGATGATTTCTCTGATATGTTCTTTGATTTGCCAGTATTTTATTGAGTAAATTCCCATAATTATTCATGAGGGATGTTGGTCTGTATTTTTCTTTCTTAGTTGTGTCTTTGTGTGGCTTGGGTATCAGGGAAATTTTAGCCTCATAAGAAGAGTTTGGCAATGACCCTCTGCTTCTATTCTATGGAACATCTTGAGGAGTATTAGTATTAGCTATTGTTTGAATTTCTGGTAGAATTCTTCACTGAAATAATTTGGCCCTGGGCTTTTTTTGGATGGAGACTTTTGGTAACTGCTTCAATTTCAATAGGGGTTTTAGGTCTATTTAAATTGCTTATTTGGTTTTGATTTAATTTTGGTAAGTGATATCCATACAGAAAATTGTCTATTTCTGTTAAATTTTCGAAGTTTGTGGAGTACAGGTTTTCAAAGTATGACCTGGAGATTCTCTGTATTTCCTCTCTGTCTGTTATGTCTCCCTTTTTATTTCTGATTTTGTTAATTTGTGTGTTTTTTCCTCTATCTTTTGGTTAGTTGGGATAAAGGTTTGTCTATCTTGTTGATTTTCTCAAAGAACAAACTCTTACATTGATTCTTTGTATTGTTTTCCTACTTTCTACCTTATTGATTTCAGCCCTCAAATTTGATTATTTCCTGGCATCTACTTCTCCAGCATGAGCTTGTTTCTTTTTAATTCTAGAGCTTTCGATTGGGCTGTTAGTTCTCTAGTGTGACTATTCTCCAGTTTTTTCACGTGGGCAGTTAGTGTCCCATAAGTTTGGGTATGATGCATCTTCATTCTAGAAGTTTTAAAAATCTTTCATTATTTCTTCCTTGACCCAGGTATGGTGCAATTGCACATTGTTAGATTTTCTGCAATTTGTGTTGTTGTTGAATTCTAGTGTTAAAGCATGGTGGTCTGATAAGATACAGGGGATTATTCCAATTTTTTGTACCTATTGATGTTTACTATATTGCCAAGTATGTGGTTTATTTTAGAGAATGTTCCATGTAGAGCTGAGAAGGTATATTTTTTATTTTGATGGTTTGTTCTATAAATGTCTATTAAATCCAATTGGGTCATAATTTGTTAGTTCCTTTGTTTCTTTTTTAAGCTTCTGTCTGGCAGTCGTGTCTAGTTCTATTGTTGAGAGTGTGGTGTTGAAATCTCCCACTATAAGTGTGTGAGGTTGTATGTGAGATTTGAGTTTTAATAATGTTTCTTTTGTGAATGTGGGTGCCTTTGTATTTGGGGTATAGATGTTCAGAACTGAGACTTCATCTTGATGGATTTCTCCTGTGATGAATAAGAAATGACCTTCTTCGTCCCTTTTGATTGATTTTAGTTTGAAGTCTAATTTGTTAGATACAAGTATTGCTACACTAGCATATTTCTTGGGTCCATTTGATTGGAAAGAATTTTCCCAACCCTTAACTCTAGATGATGTCTGTCTTTGAATTTGAGGTGTGTTTCTTGTATGCAGCTAAAGGATGGATTCTGTCTTCATATCCATTCTTTTTTGTCTGTGTCTTTTTATAGGCTAGTTGAAATCATTAATATTGAGAGACATTAATGACCATTGATTGTTAATTCTTGCTTTGTTGGATTTGCTGTTGATGATGGTATTGTGTGTGGATTTCCCCCCATTTTTCTTTTGGCTGTTGGTAAAGTGAGATTATCTATTGCCTATCTTTTTGTAGGTATAGTTAATTTCCTTGGGTTGCAGTTTTCTTTCCAGAACTTTTTGTAGGGCTAGATTAATAAATGTGTATTATTTAAATCTGGTTTTGTCATGGAATATCTTGGTTTCTCCATCAATAGTGAATGAAAGCTTTCCTGGGTATAGAAGTCTGGGCTGGCAACCAGGATCTCTTAGTGTTGGCAGAATATCTATCCGGAACCTTCTGGCCTTCAGAGTTTCCATGGAGAAGTCAGGTGTAATTCTCATAGGGTTGCCTTTACATGATACTTGGCCTTTTTCCTGTGCTGTTCTCACTATTCTTTCTTTATTCTGTATGTTTGGTGTTTTGATTATTATGTGGTGAGGGGACTTTCCTTTGTGGTCCATTCTACTTGGTGTTCTATAAGCTTCTCGTACTTTTCTTGGCATGCCTTTCTTTACATTGGGAAAGTTTTCTTCTATGATTTTGTGGAATATATTTTCTGCACCTTTGAGTTGTGTTTCTTCAACTTCTTCTATACCTGTTATTCTTAGGTTTGGCCTTTTCACGGTGTCCCATATTTCCTGCTTTGTGTCGGGGATTTGTTAGATTTAATATTTTCTTTGTTAAATGAATCTATTTCTCCAAGGTATCTTCAGCATCTGAGATTCCTTCCTCCATCTCTTGTACTTGGTTAGTTATGTTTGCATCTGTAGTTCCTGATTGTTTTTCCAGTTTTTCTATTTCTAGCATTCCCTCGGTTTGTGTTTTCTTTATTGTCTCTATCTCCATTTTTAGGTCATGGACTGTCTGATTGTTTTTTGTTTTTTTTTTTGTTTATTTCCTTGGTTTCCCTTGCTTTCTTTAAGAGATTTGTTATTTTCTTGCTTTTTTTCTCATATATTCTTTAAGGGCCTCTATCATTTTCATTCAGTTGTTTTTAAGGTCATTTTTCTCTGCATCATGTGTGTTGGGATCCCTAGACTCTGGTGGTGTCATATAAATCTTTCTGTTGTTGGATGTGTTCTTATACTTATTCTCATCTCTTCTTCCAGTGGGTGCAGGTGGGGGCTCTCCCTATCCTAGTGAGTATGGGTTCAAGACTCTATCCTCTCTTCTCTCATGGAGGGTGAAGGTGTAAGACAGTAATGGTGGCCAATGCTGGGTGCTTTGTTCTGCCTCCAGGTCCCTCTCTGGGATTCGGTGGTAGGAAGCAGGAACAGATTTCTTGACACAGAGCTATAAAGTACCTGTCCATAATCTGGAGAAATGGGTATTGCCTGGTTTCCAAATGCAGTCAGAGAAGCAAATCTGTCAAAGCACTTGGGGAATGAAGTCAAATTAGTAACCACAAATTACATTCACTGACTTGCAAAATCATGCCTTGGTGCAGAGCAAAGTGAGAAAGTTTGTTTCCAGAGTCTCTCCACTTCCTTTACCATATCTCTTCTGCATGGGTTTCTAATTAGTGACACCACCTGTGGACCTTTCCTTTCTACAGTCTTAACTAATTACTCTCCGTGCTGCTTAACTGAGGATCTCTCTCAGCAGTGTCTCCAAGGTCGTAAAATGATCTAAAGGAGATTTAAAAGGCTCTATGGAAAAAGTAGCTTTGAACTTTTAAAAGTTCTACCTTCTGATGTGACACTCCCCACAGACATCTGTGGATTTCTGAATCCTCTGAGAACTTTGCAGTGAACTGACTCATATTAGAATCACTCCAACATAGTTCAAACACAGTTTGCACAAAAAAGCTTGCTTCAATTATAACTTTATTAATATATTTAAATAAACCTTGGTGTATGGGAGGTTACTTTAGTGAGGATATGATTCTTAGGGCCTAGAAGGAAATTGAGTCAGTCTAGGCAAAACCTCATATTTTTCCATGTGGCATGTTAACATTATTACACTTATTTTGAAGATTTAACTACCTTACTATCCAAAGGAGTAATGCTACAGGGCCAAAATATTTTAGGTTCCATGATAAGTAAAATAAAAGAACATTTATTTCACTTAGATGGCACCATACATTGGGAAGCACACTCCTTAGTTCTTCTGTATTTGAGGTACAGTTGAGATGGCATTGACCTTTGATTAGATGATATGAAGTTGGATTCTTGTTTTGTTTTCTCTCCTGGAGCCAAATGAGTTCATCATTAAGTGTAGAAAAGAAGAAAGTACACTAAAAAGGACACCCCCCCCAAGTCAAGAATACAACATTGACATTGGTTACAAATTTTATATGTAAAATTATATATATATATATATATATATATATATATATAGAGAGAGAGAGAGAGAGAGAGAGGATAGACAGATTGATAAACAGATGATAAACATATACACACACACACACACACACACACACACACACACACACACATATATATATATATATATATATATATATATATCTTGTTAGATAATTAATGGGAGAAATGCCTCCCTTCAGCATAGGGCTCATTAAATTAAGCTACAAGCCTTATCTCTAAAGAACGGTTCTCATAAAATAAGAAGGTACCATAAAGCTGGCAAGGGAGAGCAGCATTTAGGAGCCCTGCCCATCTATAAAGCCTTGCCAGATGTTACTAGGACAACTCATGAATCAGACAAGAAAGGGATGAGGAAACTGTTTGCAAGCAGCTTAACTATTGCTTTTACCACTGCATTCTCAGCCATAAAACAGTGTTAGTGAATGAGTAGGTCAGTGAACAAATGAATGAATGAACAAATGAATGAATGAATGAATAGCAAAGCTTGCTAACTCCCATGAAAATATTCCACCTTAACTTTTAAGCAGTACAAAGGCTTTAGTCCATATTAAAGCAACACCAGTGAGATATTGTAGATCTGTTAGTTGAACCTTGTTCTAATACTCTCAACTCAATGTCTTTGTCTTGGATTTATTCCTTGGTACTTGTTGCCAGGGCTTGAGTGTGAAATGACCCCAGAAATTCATGTGTTTGAGGACTCGTTTCTTTTGGAAGCTGGTCCAACCATGAGGTGATGCATACTACCTAGAGACAGTTATTCACGGAGGCACAAACCTTTGCTTGCTTGCCCAACTTTGATGGATTGTGTCCTTCAAACCATGAATCAAAAATAAATCCTTCCAACCTTAAGGTGTTTCCTGTCATCAATTTGATCACAATAGCAAGAACAGCAGATGATATACTTGGAGCTTTAGCTCTACAATAGACGTGCCCCTGATAGGGGATGCCCTTCTGTATGCTGTAAATATATGTTTCTCTTATTGATTGATGAATAAATTTTGATTGGCCAGTAGCCTGGCAGGAAGTATAGGCAGGGCTGCCAGACTAGGAGAATTCTGGGAAGAGGAAAGGCAGGGAACATTCACTAGAGAGAGAGAGAGAGAGAGAGAGAGAGAGAGAGAGAGAGAGAGAGAGAGAGAGAGAGAGAGATGCCATGTAGCCACTGGGAAAATAGGGTGTCCAGGCATTCTCCAGTAAGATAAGGTCATGTGGAAATATATAGATTAATAGTTATTGGTTAATAATTAAGAGTGAGCTAACTAATATGGTACATGAGCCATTGGCCAAAAAGTTTATAGTTAATACAAGCACCTGTGTGTTTATTTGGGACTAAAAAGCTGCAGGACCAGGTGGGATAGAAACCTCCATCCACATCCACATGCCTCTTAGAGTATTTGGGAGTAAATGATTATTCATTTAGGATCAGGGAGGTTTCAGATGCTCAAGAAATACTGAATAAAATCATGAAGGGATACATTATATAAATGTTATCTTTGGTCAAAGGTCAATGACATCCAGTGGTGGTAGTGCATGTCTGTAATTTCAGCTCTGGGGAGGCAGAAACACCAAAATTATTGCAAGTTTGAGGCTAGCTTGATCTCCATAGTGCATTACAGGACAACTGGGGTTATTTAACAAGATCTTATCACAAATATACAAACAAGGCTAATGACCAATGATGTGGCATCCCAGATCCAAACCCCTTCCCTCTATGGCAGCTTTGCTGTCTGCAGATGACCACCTGAAGAACCAGTCAATGTGTGTCCATGTCCTTTTAGCCAAACCTGGCTCACATAAACTACTAAATCACCTGGATGGTTTCCAGCTTAACTTAGTGCTACTTCTTACTAGTTATTCTGGAGTCTTATATAGCGATGTTTGTAAACATATACATATTAAACTTGTCCCCCAGCTTTGTATGTTTTTCATCCTGTTCACTCTTTCACTCCTGCTTTAAGCATTCATGTCCTTTTCTTAGCACCTAAATCTCTTTTCTTTAGCTCCATCCCCTTATGGGCTTGTTTCTTTCTTAGCACGTGATGCTGTTTTCATTGGTGAAATGTCTTTCTTTGAACCTGTCATAAGAATCCTATATGTAGGCAGCTGAAGGAAGATACTTAATTGTCACACACATAAAAAGTTATTCATAACTTGAAAACAGTTTTGGAGAATGTAACATACACATTTGTCTCACAATAGTCAACTTTCGAGTAATTTTACTTCACTTCATGAACAATTTAACTCCTAAACCATTAAACTCATTAACATCTCCCTTTGTTCACAAGTAGTTTACTTCTATGCATGCTAAAATTTGCCAATATAGTTGAATTTTTATTACAAATTGGAAATTTTGTAAATTATTAAGTTATTTCATATGTAGGGTGTCAGATGCACCACAATAGTGGCACAAAGTTCTTGTTTCAGATTTTTAAATAGAGTAAATATATATTCAAAGTAAAATTAAAGCCCTATATTTTTGCCTATGTAATAGACAGGTCCTAGTATTTTCCTTACCATGTTCCTTGATTCTTCCTGGTCTTATGCCCTATGTAATTCCTAGAAACTTAAGTGCATTTGGGAATAGACTGTAGTAAATTCCACAAGATGTCATTTCTTGGTTTATATTACATCGTGTGAGGTTTTGCTTTGCTAGCAAATGTTCTTCAGATTTTCCTTGTCCATGTTATAATGTCATGATGCTAGTGGGTGCACTATTTGGACTTCTAGAACAGTAATATAACAGATAAGAGATATATGTGTATGGACAGATAGACATATACGGATAGACATTTGAGGTCCTAGGATGTCTACTTTATAAAAGTTAAGTATCATACCATGTTGTTTGGAAGTTGGACAGTCAGTACACAAGTTGCATATAGTCCAAGTTCAAAGGCTTGAGAAACACAAAAGTTAAGACATCACATATGCTAGCAGGAAAAAAGATTATGGAAAGACCAACTATAAACCACTTCAAGAGAAGATAAATTCTTCCACATCTACCTTGGTCTACTGAGGCCTCAACAGATTGATGCTATTCATCCACACTGGGCAGGGAAGTCGGATGAACTCAGAACTCTATTTTCAATCTTACATGAAACACTCTTACAGATTGACCCCCAAATTGAGGTATTTTTTTTAGATATTTATCTAAAATCTATAAGCTTGTCTAGTTGGTCTATGTTTGGTTACCAGAGAAAATTCTCTACCCCTGTCTCTTCAGATAATTCAGCTGATTTCTTTCTCTCATGTTACTTTAGAATGCCATCTGGACTACCTTTTGTGTTTTCTGTTTTACTTTTTATTTTTTAAACTGTTTTGCTTCGTGTCCAACAATTTCTGCTTACCTGCCTTACGTGCAATTATCTTTTCATTTCCCCAACTCATCTTCTCTTGACATCACAGAATAAACTCATTATCTGATATATTTGATAAGTCTAGACCTCTACTGATCTACCTCACTCTTTCTATGGCTATGGGTCTGTGAGAATTTCTCATCTTTTTGCTTGTGTTATCCATGCTTCTGCTAGTCCAATTTTCATTCCTTCAAGCTCTCTCAACCACTCTGTAATTCTAATGTCAGCTTCACTTTTGGACAATTTCAGTATTCCCCTTACTGATCTAGAGTGATTTTTCTTGTGTGTATGCAAATATTATAATTTTTGTAGCATGTTAGACATTATTGAAGTGCAATAGAGAATGAAAACTGTAATAATTACTGCTGACATCAGTATTTATTGGGGAGAGGTGTGTCATAACAACCTAACCTTTATACTCTTCCTCACAGACACCAGATGTTTGAAGGAGAGGTTTGGACCTTCTTCCACTTCAACAGAGCTTGATATCTGAAAACTTTTTATGTTTTTATGAAAAGGATCCCCTACATTTCACCCTTCTATTATAGTAATGACAATTACATGGGTGTGGGGACCACAGGAGAATTTCCCACAATTTTGAGTGCTTTACTAGTTCATAAGTAATTTTTTTTTTCTTTTTGAGTTTTGGAATTGATAAATTGGGTAGTTGTTTGCAAGAGCTGACTCATCCCCGCTTCACAGTTGTTCCATTAAGTTCACTAGGAAACTTACTTGTAGATGTCTGGACTTTCCCATTTGTAATTTCCATGCTTTCAATTATGTTGTTGAAATATACCATCTGTTTCCTCATTACATGTTCCTGTCTGCCTTCTCATTTTTATTTCAGCTTGTATGTTCAATAAGCTGATCTATATTACTTTAAAGCTGTTGGCTCCCAATTCAAAGAACACATGTCTGAATCTGTGGCTGTTTCTTCACTGATTCTTCTCACGTACCAATTGTATGTGTAATTAGTTTACATTGTATGACAGGTTTTGTAAGTGTTATCTAGAAGCAGGTATGGATTATGTTGTTCAACTTTAAAGGCCTGGGCTTTATGTCCCTTGACATCTAAATTTACCAGATCCTCTTCATTTTGTTAAGAATAATTTATACCTTGTCAAGGTATACAACATTTCCATTTTTCTCCTTGGTCCAATGGTGTAATTATTACTCTGGGTTTTGGTTCCTGACCCACTAGTCCTGGCTTTCCTAGGGTGCCAACTGAATATGTCATCTATTTACTGCATCTTACCTACTTGGGATTGAATGCTTATGATATCACCAACTATCTCTCATATCTTCAGTGACTTTGCTGTTGTGGTTTATATGTTTTGTTCTATGAAAACTTGTCCTAGTTCTCAAGCATGGAAATGTTACAAACATTGCCCTTAGAATTCTGAGTATTCTCCTCCAGACTTTTCTCTGCTAACCAGACTCAAATTAAACCACCTCACCAGTACTGACCTTCATTCAATCATTGCTTTTTCAAGTCAGTGAAATTACTGTTCTCTTTGCATTTCATCTCCTTATACCAACACCAGGACGGTATGTGCAGACATACAATGGGCAAAGGTGAACATAACCTTCTGTCCTTGCCTTCTGCTTATAAACAATCAGATTATCCTCAGTTACTAAGAGGATACTGTTACATTTTCATAACAAAATCTCCTTTTTACCCCAATTAGAATTCCTTTAAAGCTTTTAATGGTCATCCTTTTTCAAGTTAAAGGATTTATTAAATACTAACCAATAAAAACCAAGAGTTAATATGCAAATAGTCTTATCAGTGCCAGAATGTAAAACTGGAATGATGGGATGAATAAAAAATTCTTGGAGTTGATTATGTGGTCAGCAGTTATAAAAAGATTGTCCTGTGTTAGGCAGGTACACTCTTCTCCAGGGAGACTACAGCTTTGATAGTCCAGGCTCAGTTTATAACTTATGACATTTTACCAGACATCTACACTCTTGTGTAAACATCATATGATAATGAAAATGCAAACCAAGAAACCCAGTTTAGAAATCATATAAAGTTATCAGAATAAAGTGGTTTGGGAAAGTACAGAAAAAAGTAATGTACATTTGAAAATGGGCTTATAATTCAAATGTGCATTGTTTAAAGGTCTGTTCACACTGATATAAGAATTCTACAGAAAGTTCTTGTGTAGGGAGTTGTTAGAATAACATGGTATTCATACCAAGTAGGTTTCATCCCAGGGATGGTTCAACATATGGAAATCTATCAATGTAATCCACATATAAACAAACTGAAAAAAAAATCACATGATCATCTCACTAGATACTAAAAAAGCCATTGACAAAATCCAAAACCCCTTCATGATAAAGGTCTTGGAGAGATCAGGGATAACAGGAACATACCTAATATATAATAAAAGCAATATACAGCAAACCAGCAGCCAACATCAAATTAAATGGAGAGAAACTTAGTGTGACAAGACAAGGCTGCCCACTCTCTCCATATCTCTTCAATATTGTACTTGAAGTTCTAGCTAGAGCAATTAAGACAACAAAAGGATATCAAGGGGAT
This sequence comes from Phodopus roborovskii, assembly GCF_943737965.1. Classification (NCBI taxonomy): domain Eukaryota; kingdom Metazoa; phylum Chordata; class Mammalia; order Rodentia; family Cricetidae; genus Phodopus; species Phodopus roborovskii. The sequence goes on along the minus strand of NW_026125360.1, from coordinate 67,136 downwards.
ACAAATTGGAAGGGGAATAATCAAAATTCCACTATTTGCACATGATATGATAGTTTACATAAGTGACCTGAAAAACTCTATCCAGGAACTCCTACAGCCCATAAACACCTTGAGCAAAGTGGCAGGATACAAGATTAACTAAAAAAAAAAAATCAGGAGCCCTACTATGCAGACAATAAAGGGGATGAAAAAGAAATCAGAGAACCATTGCCCTTTAGAATTGCCACAAACAACATAAAATATCTTTGGTTAACACTAACCAAACAATTGAAAGACCTGCATAGCAAGAACTTTGAGTCTTTCAAGAAAGAAATTAAAGAAGATACCAGAAAATGCAAAAGTCTCCCATGCTCGTGGATAGGTAGGATCAACAGAGAAAAATGCCAATCTTTCAAAAAACATCCTACATATTCAATGCTGTCCTCATCAAAATCCCAGCACAATTCTTCACAGACCTTGGATGAACAATACTCAACTTTATATGGAAAAACAAAAGACAAAGGATAGCCAAAACAACCTTGTACAATAAAGGAACTTCGGAAGGCTTCACCATCCCTGACTTCAAGCTCTATTACAGAACTATAGTCCTGAAAACAGCTTGGTATTGGCGCAAAAGTAGACCAATGGAATCGAACTGAAAACCCTGCTATTAATCCACACACCTACGAACACCTGATTTTTGACAAAGAAGCTGTAATGATACAATGAAAAAAAAAAATGAAAGCATCTTCAACAAATGGTGCTGGCATAACTGGATGTTGGTATGTAGGAGACTGCAATAGATCCATGTCTGTCACAATGCACAAAATGTAAGTCCAAATGGATCAAAAGTCCTCAACATAAATCCAGCAGCACTGAATCCCTTGGAAGAAAAAGTGGGAGGAACCCTTGAAAAAAAAATTGGTACAGGAGACTGCTTCCTGAACATAACACCAGTAGCACAGACACTGAGATAGACAATTAATAAATGGGACCTTCTGAAACTGAAAATGGTCCATAAGGCAAAAGACATATTCAACAAGATGAAATGGCAGCCCACACAGTGGGAAAAGATCTTTACCAACCCCATATTTGAAAGAGGGCTGATTTCCAAAATGTACAAAGAACTCAAGAAACTAGTTACCAAAACACCAAATAATCTAATTTAAAAGTGGGGTACAGAACTAAATAGAGAAATTCTCAATGGAGGAATCTAAAATGGCTGAAAAACACTTAAGAAAGTGCTCGGCATCCTTAGCCATCAGGGAAATGCAAATCAAAACAACTCTGATATATGATCTTGCACATGTCAGAATGGCTAAAATCAAAAACATCAAAGACAGTTTATGCTGCAGAGGATGTGGCAAAAGAAGAACACTCCTCCATTGGTGATGGGAGAGCAAACTTGTACAGCCACTTTGGAAATCAGTATGGCGGTTCCTCATGAAAATGGGAATCAGTCTACCACAAAATCCAGTAATTCCACTCTTAGGCATATACCCCAAAGAAGCACATTGATACAAGGATGTCTATTCATCTATGTTCATAGCATCATCTTTTGTAATAACCAGAACCTGGAAGCAACCTGAATGCCACTCAACTATAGAATGAATTGAGAAAATGTGGTACATTTACACAATGCAGTACTACTCAGCGGAAAAATACAATGCATTCTTGAAATTCACAGACAGATGCATGGAACTAGAAGAAACCATCCTGAATGAGGTAACCCAGTCACAAAAAGACAAATATGTTATGTACTCAGTCCTATATAGATTTTAGACATAGAGCAAAGGATCACCAGCCTATAATCCACATCACCAGAAGAGCTAGGAAACAAGGACGACCCTAAGAGAGACATACATGGACCCCCAGAGAAGGGGAAAGGGACAAGATCTCCTGAGTAAAATGGCAACATGGGGGGGGAGGAAGAAAGGGGGAGTTAGGAGAAAGAGAATGAGAGAAGAGAGGACGGGTGAGGGGGACATGAGAGAGCAGTAAGATTGAGCCAGAGGAAGAATAGAGGAGAGCAAGAAAAGACATACCATAATAGACAGAACCATTATAGGTCTAAAGAGAAATATGGCACTATGGAAATGTCCAGAGATCTACAAAGATGATCTCAACTAAGAATCTAAGCAATAGAAAAAATACCATAAGTGTCCTTCCCTGATTATGAGATTGATGGGTACCTTATATGCTGCAATAGAGCCTTCATCAAGTAGCTGATGGAAGCAGAAGCAGACATGCACAGCTAAACACTGACAGGAACTCCTGGAATCTAGTTGCAGAGAGTGAGGAGTGATGAGCAAAAGGGTCAGGACTAGCCTGGAGAAACTCACAGAAGCAGCTGACCTGAAGAAGGAGGAACTCATGGACCCAGACTGATAGCTGGGAAACAGTATAGTGCCGATCCAGACCCCATGTTAGTCCTGTTAGTTAGGGTATTAGTTAGGATGACTTGGCAGTATATGGGGCCTTTAGTAATGGATCAGTATTTATCCCTAATGTGTGAAAGGACTTTGGGAGCTCATTGCACATAGAGGGGTACTCTTTCAGCATAGAGACATTATGGAGGGCCTAGGGTATGCTCCAAATAATATATCAGACTTAGAAGATCCCACTTGGAAGGCCTCACCATCCCTAGGGAGCAGAAAGGGCATGGGATGGGGGTTGAGGGGGCAGAGGAGGAGGTGTGTTTCAAATTTAAATAAAAGATATAATCATAAAAAAGAGAATAACGTGGTTTCCACTTCAATCTCCATCCAAAGGCACAATAACATCATGGCAGTAAAGGAGAAACACCTTATTAAATGTTTTGATAGTGGCCTGTTCTTTATGAACTGTCCTCTACATCCATGACTAAACATTCCCAGAGAATCACTTCATCTCTCTCCAAGGATATTGCGGTAAATAAGGGTCAGGATAAACAAATAGGCCGAATAGATGTTTATTCAGGGAGAAATAACTTACAACCTAGACAGATGAACACCAGGAAATTCAACCCGATCCTCTCCTGTCCGAGTCACGCCAGAAAAGAGAGCGCCTTCCTGGCCCCCTCCGACCTCCTTCCTCAGGTCACCTCCGCCCATCCTCCACCCCCCAATGGGCGTGGTCAGTGCTACAGAAGGACTACCTCATTACACAAGAAGGAAAGTCTTTTAAAGAGTTCTGTTATATTTTAAAAAAATAACATTCAATTAAAGTGAGCCCCTTTAAAATGTTCTGTTAATATTAAAAAAGGTTAATTGAATATCAATGTCTTTCTCCATTGTGGTATTCCAATGCAAGTGAACGATGGGCAAATAAGCATTATGTGCTCTTTTGTTTTCAATTCTATTGTTTACTTGAAGTTTATGCATGGGCAGTAAGTTCCCAAATTTATGGTTTTCATCATTAAAGTAGAATTGAAAATGTATGTCAGCCTCATGGAACACATGTAATTACTGAAATAGCTCAGGCACCTCTTTTAAAACACCCTGTGCATAGAGTGCAACAAAAGGTGTTCCCCCTTATCTTCTCTCCTCCCCACCAGAATTTCTCATTCCAGCCCTGCCCCTCATTAGTCTCATAACTTTCTATTCTATTTCCCTTTCTTAACAAGACCTATCTATTCCCCTGAGACCTTTATTCTATAGCTAACCTCTGTTGTTCTGCAGATTGTAGTTTAGTTATTAACTTAACAATTAATATCCACATATAAACATGTAGATGTCATATTTTTATTTCTGTGTCTGAGATAACTTACTCAAGATGATTTTTTTAAATTCCATTCATTCATATGTGAATTTCATGTTTTAATTTTTTTAGTGACTGATTAACACTCCATTGTGTAAATATACCACACTTTCTTTATCTATTCTGTTAAGGGCCATCTAAGGTGTTTCTAATTGCTGGATATTATGAGTAGAGCAACAATGAACACTGTTGACTAAGTGTTCTATAATAGGATAAAGCACCCTTTAGGTATTTTCTCTAAGAGTAGTATAGACAGATTTTTAGGTAGATAGATTCCCATCTTCCTGAGGAACTGCCATGCCACACTGATTTCCATAATTACATAGAGCTTGTACAAGTTTGCACTCCCACTGGTAATAGATGAGATTTCCCCATACTCCATATCCTTGCCAGCACAAGATGTCACTTGTTTTATTGCTATTAGACATTCTGATAGATGTAAGATGAAATCCCAAAATGATTTGATTTGCTTTTCCCTAGTGTCTAACATTCCTTTTAAGTGTTTCTCAGACATTATAATTTCCTCTTTTAGAATTCTATGTTTAGCACTCTACCTCATTTTTAAATTGGGCTATTTGTTTTCTTGATAATTAGTTTTTGTATTCTTTATACAATTTGATCTTAGTCCTTTATCAAATGTATGGTTGCTAAAAATGTTTTCCCATTCTGTAGCCTGCTGCTTTGTCCAAATCATGGTGTTCTTTGCTGTACAGAAGATTCTCAGTTTTATGATACCCCATTATTAATTGCTGACTTTAGTGTCCATACCACTGATGTTTTGTTCAGAGAGTTTTTTTTAGGCCATTGAGTTCAAGTGTCTTTTATCAGGTTCTTCTATTTGGATTTTTCCTGAGGTCTTTGATACATTTGGAGTTAAGTTTTCTGCAGGGTGGTAAGTAGGGATCTGCTTGACCAGAATCATTTGTTGAAGGTGCTGCCTTTTTCCCCAGTGTTTATTTCTTCCTTTTTTTTTTAAAACCAAAATTCAGGTGACTATAAGTGTGTGGACTGCTGGGTCTTCACGTTAACTGTATAGTGTGTCTGTTCCATGTGGTCTTTATTAATATATCTCTTTAAATTGGGAATGGTGATACTGACAACAGTCCTTTTATTACTCAGGATATTTTTAACTTTTCTGTTTTGGCTGTGTGTGTGTGTGTGTGTGTGTGTGTGTGTGTGTGTGTGTGTATGTATTTCCATATGATACTGAAACTTGTCTTTACATGATTGTGTTGGAATTTTGATGGGGATTGCACTGAATCATTATTTTTTAATGATGACCATTTTTACTATATTAATCCTACTGGTCCATGGAAGATCTGCCCATCTTCTGATACCGTCTTTAATTTCTTTCTTCTATATCTTAAAGGTTTTATCATACAGATGTTTAACTTACTTGGTTATAGTCATTCCACAGCATTTTATATTATTTGAGGCTATTGTGAATAGTGTTGTTTGCCTTATTTCTTTATTTCCATTTGTCATTTGTATATAAGAGTGTTACTAATTTTTGATAGTTAATTTTGTATCGAGCTACTTTCCTAAAAGTGTCCATGAGAATTCAAGTACTATACTGAAAAGGTAGGTAGAGGGTGGACAACTTTGTCATTTTCTTGATTTATCAGAATTATGTTTCTTTCATTTAAGTTGATATTGGCGATGGACTTCCTGTAAGCTGCCTTTATTATATTGAGCTACGTTTCTTGTATCTCTAATCTCTCCAGAATTTTTATCATGACGGGATGTTTTTTTTTTTTTTTTTTTTATCAAAGACTTTCTCTTCATGTAATGAAATAATCATGCTTTTTGTATTTCTCTTTGCTCATATTGTGAATTATAGTTACTGATTTATGTATATTGAACCGTTCCTACATCTCTGGGATGAAGCCTACTTGATCATGATGGGTCATTTTTATGTCTTCTTAGGTTTTGTTTGCAAGTATTTTATTAAGAAGTTTTACATCTATTTTCTTCAAAAAAAATACATGGTTTGCAATTATCAATCCTTGTTGGGTCTTTATATGGTTTGTGTCTCAAGTTAACTGAGGCATTGCAAAATGAATTGGACAATGCTCTTTCTGCTTATATTTGTGGAATAATTTAAGAAGTATTAGCATTAACTCTTCTTTGAAAATCTGGTAAAATGCTTCACCAAAACTATCTGGCCCTGGACTCCTATTGGTGGGAACAATTTTAAGGACTGCTTTTATTTCACAAGGAGTTATATTTGTGTTAATTGTTTATCTGATCTTGATTTAACTTTGATAGATTGTGTATATAGAGAAAATTATCCATTTTAGATTTTCCAATGTGATAGAACACAGGTTTTTAAAACATGTTCTTATCCTCTAGATTTCCTTGATTTCAGTTGTTATATCCCCCCACTTTTTCATTTACAATTCTTTTAATTTGGATGTTTTCTCTCTATCTTTTAGTTAATATGGACAAAGTTTTGTCAACATCAGTGGATTTCTCAAAGAACCTACTCATTATTTCATTGATTCTTTGTATTATATTTTGCTTGTTCATCTTTTATTGATTTCAGCCCTTAATTTTATTATTTCTTACCATTTTCCCCTTCTGGTTCTATGGCTTTCAGGGATGCTGTTAAATTACTAGAATGAGATCTCTCCATTTTTTTTGGCACTTAATTTTACAAATTTCCTCTTAGAGCTACCTTCATAATATCCCATAATTTTGGGTATGTTGTGTACTCATTTTCATTCAATTCCAGAACATCTTTAATTTTTTTCTTAATATTTGTCTCAACCCATTTCTTCATTCAGTAGAGAGTTTTTCAGTTTCCATGAGTTTGTAAGATTTCTGATCTTATTGGTATCCTGTGTTAATCCATGGTGCTCAGATAGCATGCAAGGTGCTATATCAATTCTGTTGTATATTGCTTCATGCTTGAGTATGTGGTCAATTGTGGAGGACGTTTCATGAGATACTAAGAAGAAGAAATTTTCTTTTGTGTTTGGGTAAATACCTATTATGTCTGTCTGGTTTATAACATCAGTTTATCCAGCATTTCTCAGTTTAGTTTTGTCTGAATGTCCTTTTTTAGGTGGGAGTGGTATATCAATGCCTGCAGCTATGCATGTATGTGGATCAATATGTGATTTAAGCTATAGTAAAGTTTCTACTATACAAACTTTGGTCCCTTGTATTTGGTGCATAGATATTAAAAATTGCAATGTCCTCTTGGCAGATTTTCCCTTTGATTAGTATGTAGTCTCCTTCCCTATCACTTCTGGTTAGCTTTGATTTGAAGTCTATTTTTTTAGGTATAAAAATGGCTTTTCAGGTCCACTTATTTGGCATATCTTTTTCTATTTTTTACACTGAGATAATGTTCATCCTTTTATTCAGAAATGTTTTTTGGGTACAGCAAAAAAGATGGTTATAATTTCTCCATCATTTTGTTGTCTGTGCCTTTTTAATGGGGAATTTGAGATCATTAGTGTTAAGAGACATCAATGGGCAGTGTTTGCTGATTTCTGATATTTTGTTGTTGTGATGGTGTTTGTGTGTGTGTGTGTGTGTGTGTGTGTGTGTGTGTGTGTGTGTGTGTGTACTCTTTGGATGTAGTGGTCTGAGATGATTTATTCCCTGTGTCTTCTTATGTATGGTTAAGACATTTATGCTTTAATTTTCTTTTGAGAGCCTTCTATAGCTGGACTTAGAGATAAGTATTGTGTAAATTTGATTTTATAATGAAATGTCTTATTTTCTCCATCTATAGTAATCTAACATTTTGCCATCTTTAATAGCTTGGGAAAAATCTTTAAGAAAGACAAATAATCAGATTTGCTATATTTTTAAAGACTGTAATATAAAATAATGCAAAATGTAAGAAAAAGCAATATTAATCTCATTTTGACCCTAAAAGGCACATTTTACAATGTAACATAATGATTATTGGTAACACTGACTTTTCCTTCTCGAAGTCCCAATCCTAGTGAAATTATTTGAATTGCAATTTATACTTCATACTTTGCTTTTTCATAGCTATTAAGTAAAATATATGATTGTGACTTTTGCTAATGATTCACTTAATTATTAAATAAATGAGAAATTAATTTAAAATGAAACATCCACATAAAATAGGCACTATATTTGGAAGTTATTATTAATATCAATACACAATTATTACCACATTAAAGTGAACTTAATTATTAAAATCCATAATATATTATAGGTAAAAAGAAACAAAGAAAATGTATACTGCTAAGAATTAAAGATTATAAGAAAAGGTAGTTCCCTCCTTTTTGTGTGTTTGGCATTTATTCAATGATTAAAAGAATCCTGAATTTAAAAGATAATATCCTGTAATTATTTGAGAGCAACACTGGAGAAATACCACGCAGTGAAAAGCAAAGTACAATTGTGAATTAGTTTGTTTAGATTACATTTATTTATTTTTAAACTTTTACACAACTTGCATTTTATTTACCTAATGGAAGGCAGCATCTCAGAACTTGGAGCTCTAAACACACCTGTTGGTACAGAAGTGATGGTTCATCATTCCTATAATTCAGATGAACCTGTTAGCAGATGAGAGCAAAGCATTTGACTTCAAAATCCTAGAACAAATTGCTCATCTTGTATCCATCTGGGTTAGCAAGGCACACAGAAACCCTACTTATCTCTTTCCTTTTCTAATATATAATGTGTAAGAAGTCCCAATGGTACAAGCTACCATTTTGTTGTTATTTGACAATGAGTCTATACACATATAATACAAGTGATGTGGATATCCAAGAAGGAAGTCAGATTAGAGCAAGTTCCGTCTGATCTGGTAACAGGACATGGGCTACTGATACGGTGCCAACATTGCCTATTATCCCCAACAGATATCTTTTGTGAATCACAAAACTCCATTAATTACTCCTTAGAAGACAAAACCCCATACTCAAAGGAACAAAATCACAGGATAAGACTCATTCTGCTCTTTCATTCCCAATTTTGAGATTTATAAAAAGCTCAGCTTTTAAAAAGACATCATTTCTTCCTATTTGCAAAAGGAGACTATCATGCCCAATTAGGACTATGTAAGCTAAGTGATCAATATGTTTCTTGTTGTGGATAATTTAATAACGAATATGTAACTATCCTGTAATGGAATTTTTGTAAAGAAACAAACAATTATAACTTTGCAAATACTGTATTATTTCAGCATAAACAGCTCATAGTAGGAAAATAAATGATGCTCAATTCAACTATTATAATATTCTGAACATCAATTATTTGGTAACCTTCTTCGAGCATCCCCCCCACTGCACATAGGATGAAGGACTTACTTTTATTGGAGAAAAAGCCTTAACAAAGTTGATTTAAGTGCTTTCTGCCGTGAACTGCCTCTCTCCTTTTAAAAAACCAATAAATTACCTTTAATGCCTCTAAGAAGCAGCCATATATGTACTCTTAAAATTTATAGTTGTGACAGAGAAAGTGAGCCTAATGGTACCAGAATGAATAATGCATCCAAGGGCTAAGCTCCTGTGACTTCTTCAAGGCTTTCCTGTAGCCCCCACCCTGCTCCATCATCAACTCAAGAGAACATTTCTCAGTAAAAGGGCTGCAGCATACCTGCACATATATAATGTTACTCAGTTACCACTCTATCATTTATTTAATGAAATGCTGTGTATTTTTCTTTTCCAACTTATATAACTAAAAAAGATTTTTCACTCTTTTGTCTCATTAAATATTTAAAAACAAAAATTTAAAAGTAGAACATATTTCAGGGTAGTTAGTTCTTTCATGGATATATCAGTAGCAAGACCATATTATTTAATGGATTTTATAATAAATCACTTATACATGTAACAGACTGCCAGTTCTGTGGAGTGGAGTGGAGGGGAATAACTTGTACAAAGTACTCTAAAAATCCTTATATAAAAAGAATACAACAAACATAAACAAAAATAACACACCAAATGTACTTTAAATAAATTGAAAAAAATAAAAATACCCCAAACCCAGAAAGTATGCCTTGCTAATGGAAAAAACAAGCAAACAAACTGAATGAAAAGAAAATATAATTTCACTTATAGGGTATGAGCACATGCCATAGCTGGACAGTATTAGATGCTGCAGATGATGAGGAGAAATTACATCACTCACTTCATCCTTATGCTGTAGGATGTGTGATGGTTCATGTGAAGACAGTCTGTGTGCCTTACAGAAATTCTCAGATCAAAGATTAGTTCTCAGATAATGTGAGTGTAAGATATTCTATAACAGTGGAAAGGATAGACTCAATAAAACTCATACAGATAAATTACGAATAAATAGGATTTAAAGAAAATACAGATGTCAAATTACAATGCCATTCAACTAAACCATTCATATAAGCTTAAAGACACATAAATAAAATATATATTAATATAGTAAGTATGAAATATTTGTATCATTTAAAATACACACATAAAACACATATATTTAAAACAAAAATGTAAAAACTAAAGCAAATTTCCAAAAGCTTTTATATTGATGGAAATAAAAAAGTTATATGGCATTAAATAAAGCCAAAGGAGTACAATTCTACCCCAGAATGCCTTATTAATTAACATTCCTATAAAGAGCAATATGTTTCTCTATTGGTTAATGAATAAAGCACTGTTGGCCAATAGGAAAGCAAGATAGGCGGGACTAGGAGTCAACAAGGATTTGAGGAAGTAGTAGGGAGTTTCAAGATGAGAGACTGGAAAAGAGCAGAATGCCCACCCTCTCTCCGGTAAGATGAGACCACGTGGAAATACTTAGATTAATAGAAATGGGTTAATATTTAAGACAGAGACAGACGATAAGAAACTAGTAACTGGCCAACAGAATTATATCTAATACAGTGTCTCTGTGTGTTATTTGGGGCTGCCACGGCAGAGGGACAAGACGGTGGTGGCTCCAGGCTGGAGGGAAAACCTATTTATCTCATGGAGTGGGTCTTAAACCCAATCATATAATGAAAGCTGTGTCTGACACTGATTGAGTGGCCAAGAACATGCAATTACATAGGTCATAGACCTAAAATAGAACCGAATACTATTGTTCTATTAAAGGAATGTTGCCATAAAATGACTCCCAATGACATTCTGCTATACTCTTAGATCAGTGTCATACGCCATCATCAGAGAAGCTTCCTCCTAGTGGAAACAAATACAGAGATATGAATAGGTTGCCATTATTGCATGAGCATATCTTGCAGATAGGTCACCACTGTAGATCGAAGGGTTTGTAGCTGATTTGGCATTTGTCTTTCTCATCTGGCAGTATGCAGAGTACCTTCCAATAGCATGAACACTAGTCAGAGGGGATGAAGGCACTAGGTAATTACCTGCCCAACTTCTCCATATTCAATATTTTGTGTAGGTGTTGTCCTTAGCGATAGAGCCTTACCATCAGTATGTGGACTGCCTGGATTATTTGATGATTTTGAAGTTGCATCTTTGGCCAATAATACAATTAGATGTAGCCCACTGCTGACACTGGCAGTTTCATTTGGTGGTAAGAGATATGTACTTGGGGCTTTGTCTGCCTCATTATTTGGAGACCTTGTTTAGATTTCTTGCATATATATGCATATAATTACATTTTCACATGACCCTAAAGTGGTCCTTAGTATAAGCTGAAACTTCTTGCATTCCCTCCTTTCTTTTCCCATCTCTGTTTAGTCTGCCTCTTCCAGTATCACCCACCCATTCATCCATAACTGTACATTCTATTTCTCCTTCCTCAGGAGATTTTCTGTTTTCTCTAATCCCATACTCTATACATAACCTCCATGGTTATACAGCTTGTAGACTGACTGTGAAAGACTTAATATTGGGCTCTGGCCTCTGGGCCATCTTCAAATCTTACTTTTAAAGCCAGTCCCTTGTCATGCCTTTATCATGGTTTAGTCACTGGCTTGCTTATCTATAAACTGAAGGTACTTTTAGTGGGGAGCCCACAGCTTATTCTTCATAATTACTATGTACAATGAATACATAATAATAAAAAATAAGGTTCTATTACCTTTAAAAGGTACAACCCAATGACTTTCTTCCATTAGAGAATAACTGTAAAATTTCCTCCACTTCCAAGTAACATCACAGCCTGTAACAAATCCTCAACCCATGAACCTTTGGCAGAACTGGGAGATGGATGTAAAATTAGATTTAATTTTCATTGCATATATTTTATACAATCAAAATTGAATGTTATAAATATATCAGGTTTAATCAGTTTATATTTTGACTCAGAAGAGTGATTTTACATGGCTCAATCATCTCATACGCATGAGAAAAAACACTGCTTAGAAAGCTTTCACTTTAACATTCAGAGCATATTGGCATCCAGACCCCATAATGAGTCTCACAGCCCTTTGATTGATCCAAGTGGAACCCCCTAAGCAGCTTAAATGAAGTAGAGCAAGGGTCACTTCGTCCCTTGGGGCTGGAGATCTGGGTTGAAAAGCCCAGTGTAGCAAGGAATGCTGGGTCACAGGGCCTGCCCTGTTCAGTGATGCTATCTTAGGAGATGAGTTGCCAACAGCAGAGCCAGACAGTTATTAGCAAGGCCGCTCTGACTGTGGTTTTGACAGAATGCATCTGTTGGCAGGAGTGTGAGAGGCTGTGAATGCTTGTGGCTTGTTCTTGCTCTGCCTGCAACATTAACTTATCATGACCTTTATTTGGCTGAGTGCCTGAAGATCTCCTTAGAAAAGATGCAATTATTCCTTAGCCCTTTCTCAACGTTCTCTCATGTCACTTTGTAGTCTGGTTGCAGCAATGTCATATGCAATAACTGTTATCTGATATAAGCCCTAGCCAAGGATGTCATTACCTGCGGAGGGTGCAATGATGTAATCCTACACCATGATCTATAGTGGACTATTCTGTGAGCACTACAACTCCAAAAGCTTTTACTGAGTCTACATGATGCCAGGAGGCTGGAGAAAGAGCAAGGGGACTGTTTTCTTCAGGATTCGTTATTAGAGGCCTCCTGATTGCAGAATTCTCTTCTCTACAGTTCTAATACAATGGCCTTTGGATTCCCATATTAAATGAATGCCCAGCATATTCATCTTTTCATCTCTCTCTCTCTCTCTCTCTCTCTATCTCTCTCTCTCTCTCTCTCTCTCTCTATCTATCTATCTATCTCTTGCCCTTCTCTCTCCCCACCTCCCTGAATATTGAGAAGAAATCCATCTGCTTAATATCTGTTCTGGGAACTTTTAAACTATTCTTTACCTTTTAGAGTGGCATTTGTCTATAGCTTAAAATTTAATCTTGTCTTCCCTTTCTGAGATAACAAAGATGAATTTATTTATATTATTTAGGTTTTTAGGACCATCACTCCAGTCATCCATTGAATGAATATATATATATATATATATATATATATATATATATATATATATATATATATATATATTATACCTTGGGGATGAGAAGCAGAATGATACTATGATTAGGAATTTGGTTTTAGAATTAGAATTCTGGAATCTGGTTCAGGATTAGCCACTTACTTGACCTTACATTTTGTTTCCTTGTACCAAAGATGTTCCTGTCATTCAAGCAGAACATACTTTATATAGTTTTTAAAATAAAAGGTTGAATAAGATACCACACTTTAAAATATGTTCTCCCATAAACTTTCCTAATCTACCAACTGACATATGGTTCTAAACCTTTCTAGTGAGAACTGACTTTCCTTTCCTATGTAGTTCTCATATAAAGATATCCATGACACCAACCAAAATACTACAAAAAGTCAGGCAATTCATTTACAAAATATATAGATATATTTCAAGAGTTTATCACAAATACACCACCTTATCTTTCTTTAAGAGAAGTTAGTCAACCATTTTTTCTTTTTCTTTTCTTTTTTTTTTTTTTCTTTTTTTGCTATCAGATAATCACATGAATAGATACAGATCTAGTTAAACACTTGGTGTCTTTCTGTAAGGTGGTAGGAAGAAAGACCCTGTCTTAAGCTTTGATGCTGTGTAATTCCTTCTACACTTCTAAACTAATCTAATTAAAGCCCATGAATCTTAGAAGTAATTCACTGGTGTTTCTTTCTTCCTAGTATTGACAAAAGAAGCATCATTTTACCAAAGCCCTCAGGAATTAACTATGCTTCACGAAGGAAAACCTCACCACACACTCACTGTCTGCAGCATCCTCTCCCTCCACACATTTCTTTCCCTGTGAAACTCTCTTACATCTACCCGTCAGTTTCCCTGTTGCATTTAGCATCAATTGTAAGAGATTTCGGGGTGATTATTTTGTTTATATCTGTTTCTCTACTACGTGAAAGCTCCTGTAGGATCCTGAGCTTCTGATTTTGTCTTGATTACTTTTATATTCTCTTGGGTTGAACTATAGATAGACTTTGAGTCGATCAATAAAACTGATTAAGTGAATGTAAAGGTCATAGGAGTAAATTTCTTCTAACCTGGTTTCTCTTTTTTTTTCCTCCACAATCTTCCCTATACCTTCTTTCTCATTATATTAGTTACATTTGTATTATTGTAGTCAACTGCCAAGAGAAACATCAATTAATTCATAGCTCTCAATGCTACAGTCAAAGATTAAGTAGGCTCCTAGCTTTGGGTTTCTGGTATATATATGGTGGATAATGATGGTGCAGAATTCTTCAGAGGTAAGAAAGAGAGAGAAGGGCTTGAGTCATAGTTTGATGGCAGATCATTTGAACAAAATGTACAAAGCCTTAAATTTTAGCCAAGAATCTCTCTCTCTCTCTCTCTCTCTCTCTCTCTCTCTCTTTCTCTCTCTCTCTCTCTCTCTCTCTTTCACTCACACACACACAATGAATAAATAATAAACATATAATAAAGTTAAGAAAGAATGCAAAGGAGCTTTAGCAAAGGGTATGGGGGAAGAACAACTAAAGCAGCATGGATTTTTCCCTACATTTTCCCTTTTGCTTTATCTCTGGAAGATGGAATGCCTCCAAATTAGCAAAACTCTAAAAGCTGCCATTTCTTACACAGAGAAAGCAGATAGGATTTCAGAAGATATTCATCTTTTCTTCCTTCTCCATAGCACAACTAAGGAGAGACAATGTTAAAATGAAGGTTAAGTCTGAGTGGCAATAACATAGAATACTGATGACAAGCACTGTGAGAACAAAAGCTAATTTACTAGTGCAGGTGACATTTGTGAGTCTTAGACCTCCCCTGCCACCCCCAGAAACCTCAATAGGTTTGACATTTTCTATAACTGATACTAATCTAGAGAAACAAGAGCCTTTAAATAAAGCTTCAAATTTTGGGATTTAATAAAAATATCACCCCTTTCCTAATGGATAATCAGGAGAGTAAA
The DNA here is from genome assembly GCF_943737965.1 of Phodopus roborovskii. Lineage (NCBI taxonomy): Eukaryota > Metazoa > Chordata > Mammalia > Rodentia > Cricetidae > Phodopus > Phodopus roborovskii. Next base: position 52,083 of record NW_026125360.1, on the reverse strand, counting down.
GGTTAAAAGGAAAAAAAATAAAATAAAATGCTAGAGTGATTGTGTCTGATACATAGCAGACTGAGGACTGAATAAAAACAGGAATGCCTAGATTCCATATGCATCCTTACCCATTCCAAAATAGGGGTCACATTCAAATGAGAATAATTTCTCATGTCTTCCAAATTCATGACCAGGTTGGTTTGAAGGGAAAGGTCATGAGGCCTCTACATTATACCATAATGATGCCGTAAAGGCACTTCCTTGTGATGTCTGACTGCTTCATTGCATACAGCTTGGTGGAGGTCAAGTCTGAATGCTAACAAAGGAAATATGAATCTGAACTGCTATTAAAGGAAGACATTTCCTTGTCTCTGAGGTCATCACCCTGTGTTGTATCTCTGATTCCTGTGTCTTGGCTTCTAAAAAAGTCTGTGCTGGTTTTTACATCATTATTCACTCTGCAAGGCACCTTTAACAATGAGCTTGGTGCTGCTTTGCCAAAGATGAACTCATTCCCTCATGCTTGCCAGCAGCATAAAATCTATAAGAACACAGCAAGGCCAAGTTTATCAGTCTTTGCTCATGTGCTGTATCATATTCTTAGGGCTATGTGTCTAGGATTTCCAGTCTTTTCCAATTTGGTTTTTATCACACCAAACTGATATTAACATTCTGAGACACACAATCTCAACATAGTCTCTTGTCCTTGATTTGCCTGTGTTAATAATTAAGTACAAAAGCTGAAGATGTCATATCTTGTTTAGTTGTCCATGGGCTTTACAGTCAGATCTACAACTGACTTGGTAATAAGAGCTAAAGCTAATCCTGAGTATCAAGCTTCAGGACAGACAAGTCTGCCTTTAGGACAGACAAGTACTATCTTCCTCAGATGTCAGAAATACTCAGAAAAAGAGTTTTGTTTTATTTTTTTTATAATAAGCCATTTTTTATTGAAAATAATTTGTGTTAAAATATAAAGCAGCTTATTTAATTAATTCACTATTGTAAGTCATAATATTTAGGTACAGTAACAAAAGCCCAAAATGTGTTGCTTATTTGACAATTCCTCAAGGGAGGGGAGAGAGAGAGAGAGAGAGAGAGAGAGAGAGAGAGAGAGAGAGAGAGAGAGAGAGAGACTCTAAGTATATTTAACTTCCATGTTTCTATCTTAAATTCTGATATTTTGTACATAATAATTAGAAAGCAGTGTCCTCACCTAAAACTGCTTCCCAAGAAGTATGCTCAGCACCTCTTTTGGTGGAGGCTTTCTGTTTAAATATGGAAAGCTTACAAGGACCAGCCTTTGGGTTCCATATCAGAGCATTAGGAAAAGCAGAAAGTACATAGACAGATGATTTTCAATAACATTAGCATAATCTAATTAGCATTGAAAATGCTTGCATTTACTGGCATCTTCTACTATTCAAATAGATAGACAGCAATAGATGACCTCATCCAACAGGGTTTTAGAACAGCTATTATTTGAAAGTGATGAGTTAAAGAGGCAGTGAAGCATAATTTTTATATTATTTTGTCATTTGTTAGGTTATCTCAGTTGAATTTTACAGATTAATCACAATGTGCTCTGATAGGGGATGCTCTTCTATATATATGTTTCTTTTATTGGTTGCTGAATTAAACACTGATTGGCCAGTAGAAGTAGGAAGATAGGTGGGGTTAGGGAAACAAGGGGAGTACTGGGGAGAGTGGCAGAGAAGTGCGCCGAAGAGATGCCATACAGCCACCAAAGGAGTAACAGGTTTGGGCATTCTCCAGTAAGCTAAGACCATGTGAAAATAATACATTAATAGTTATAAGCTAATGGTTAAGAGAAATAACCAGTAAAAAGCCCAAGCCATTGACCAAACAGTATATAAATTAATATGTCTTTGTGTGTTTATTTGGGGCTAATTGACTGAGGGACTAGGTTGGAAAGAAACTCCAGCTACAGTACAATACAGAGTTTATTTTCTTTTGGCTGGTGTAATAATTTACTAATGTAAACCATTAAGGTTTTTAAGCCCAAATCTTAACCCCTACATTCAATGGTTTAAAATTTCTCTAAGTGACTGAACACAGTTAAGGTTATTTTCCAAGTTAGGCTCTTCAAAGTTTATGGTGGTACCTACTCATGGAAATATATTAAGGTCTTCTATGTTGGCCCTAAAGAATGCCTGGCACTTGCACAATACTTCTCAGCTATTGTGCTAGGACACTGAAGCATTTGGGATTCCTTTCACCCACACACAATATATTCTAAGCATTCATCAAGAGTGGAGATACAGCCATCTTGCCTGAAGGTTGCTTGAAACATCTAAATATAAGAGTTAGAGAAATGTGTTAATAATAAGCTACAGTATACAGACTGTATGGTCTGTTGCCACCAATGCTTATGGAAAGTCTTCACATCTCGGTGATGGAGTTTTGAGGGATATAACCTCCTGGAATGATATTTAAGTGTGGGAGGATTTGGTTTTTATTTCTTTGTTTAATGTGCCTCCATGCTTTACACCTTTAGAGACATGCTCTCATGTCATAAACTAGATAATTGACCTCAAACCCGGGATTGGGAATTTCCCTAATTCCAGAATTAGGAACTCTGCCTCTTTACAAAGGATTACTGTATCACCACACAACTTGTGCATCATGCATAAGACCATCTCATCTCAGAATTCTACTCCTTTGCCCCAAGGGTTAAACACCCCCACACTGAGAATCTTAACCTGCTATCTCCCCCATCCGGAATAATGCCCTTTAGTAAGCTCTGCACGCTTTACTTAGTGACATATTAATACTAAGCAATTGCTCTGAATACAGTCCACATCCATTCAAATTAATAATCAATATTGTTTGTTCAGTGTTTGAATGTCTGCTCCACTCCCTGTTTCTTAGACTCGTCCTGTTGTTTCCCAACTTTTCTTATCCACTTTTGCAGTCTGCTCTGTTTGTAAAACTTAAATCTAGTGAGGCTGTTTACATTAAAAATAAACTCTCAATAGTGTCCCACCAGCTAAAAAGTAAATGTCATTGATAAACCATTACATTTATGCCACATGGCTTTCAGTAAAAAGGAACAATGCTAAGGGAACTACCATTCTTCATGCTCCCTCATTAAATTCTGCATCTACCATGAGGCAATATATGATATGGCTATGTTATGTGAAGACATTGAAGACATAAATAGGGATATGCAGTTGATGATTCCTCAACAGCTACATTTTATCTCTTTATCCCCTAGCAACATTCTTGTGTCTTCTCTGTGAATTCTTTTTCTGTCTTTAACCTCCTTTTATTTTCCACTGCTACCTGGTTCCAACCCCGCATCCCCCCCTCACCCACAGCACTCCTTTATTTTTATACATAGTGGTTTTACTTCTCACTCACTTTCCCTAACAACGAAGGAGCTTTAGGTTTGTCTTTATTTACTTTTGTTTTCAAACAGAAGACTCACGTGCTCTGAGAGAGCATGACTGTAGATTGTGTTCTTAGCTCATGCTTGTAGTACCACTCTCTGTAGCTCAAAAGGAAACAAACATTTGCTGGAGAGTTTGGGGAAAAGTCTGATAATTGTTAGAGAAAGATAAACATCAACTGCTGTTGACAAGAACGTGGGGACAAAGCACTTTTGCCTCCTCACCATTGTTGATTACAAGGTATAGTGACACATCTATGGTAGAAACCAGGATGAAGATTTCTCAAGAAAATTTAAAAATAGAGTAAGCGATGAATACACTACTGGGAAAAATGAATTGAAGTCAACATGTGGACCATGTAGCTACAATTCATGTTCATTGTAGGTTATTCCTATCAGCTTCTTATAGCACATATATGTACACCTATTGATTAACTGACAAATGTAAAGGTGGCACTCACACAGTGGAATATTACTCAGGGGCAGAAAAGGAAAAGGAAATCTTATAATTTAAAAAAAAATCTTGAAGCTGGGGGACTTTGGGTTGAACAAAATAATCAAAGTATTTCATACGTGGCATCTGAACATGGTTGAAAATTTCCAGCTAAATAGTTAAGTTTGAGGGTGGTGTGTAGAAGTAAGTTATAAGTATGGACTAAAGAGGATACAGAATAAAGAACAAAATTACATTTCAGTAAGAGAAATAAATGCAAGCAAATTGTTGTAAAAGATGGTGACTATCTCAGTCAATTTTAAATGTTCTTATCACAAAGGAGACCATTACATATAGGACCCCTGTCAATTAGCTTGACTTAACACCCCTTTGTATATGTGTTTCTAAATGTCATGATATATATATTTAAAATTTAATAAATTAAAAAGTATTTGGTCAAACTCCATTTTAAGTTTGACAAGTTTCCTTTCAGCTTAACACAAGAGCAAGTGACTAACTAAGCTAGCTAAATAGTACATTCTGTGTAAGTCCCAACTTCTTTCCAGGATCCTTTCTTAGCTTGGCATCACAGCTTCCTGCAAATATGGTTCATGGAGCCTTGCCACATCACGCTGCAGTTCTTTCACGGTTTGTAAGGTCAACTTTCACATGCAGTTTCCTCCGATTTGACATTTATTTCCATTTAGACTTTTTCTGATACATTTCCATCTACTGAATGGTTTATAGATGAACTTTGTGAATTTTCCAGAATACAGAGCAGATGGAGAGGATGGTCAGTCTGTGAAAAATAACAACAACAAACTTCAGTGTCCCACTATCATAAAATGGAGAAAGCCTAATAGCAGAATGAGAAAAGAATTGTAATTTTTCTACTAACCTGTTTTATCACTGTCACTAGATAAAGGTCAACAATATTACTAATTTCTCAGGATAATTATAGGTGTCTTGTCAGACTTGAACATTTTTATTGTTCAACAGCTATTTCTTCATCCCTTGTTACATATTATGACATGAAACCTGAAGTTGTAAAAGCCCGAGAAGAGGGAGAAAAACTGAAATACCATTCACAGCAGATAATGCCATCAGATTCCAGCTAAATTATTCATGGTAGCTATTTATATGGTGTAACTCCTATACTTACCTGACAATGTGCTGACATGCCATTCTTGCTGTATTTTATTCAGTTGAGTTATTCAAGTCTGAGAAGAAAGGTAAAAGAAGCATGGCCTCTCCTCATAGACTGTGTGTTTTCATTATTCTAAGTTGGAGGCAAAAATAAGTGTCGTTTATAGAATGCACTATCTTCTGTGTGGAAAATTGGAGGATAAGAATAGAAATGCAGGTAGAGGTCACATTAGGTTGTCTAATGCTGCTTTATGATATCATGAATCACTGACTCATAGGTCTGCCAGAGGAGACTTTGAAAGCTGCCATCCTCCCTCAGCATGAGGGAGGAAGCCTGAAGGAAACCATCTCACAATCAATCTCTGTGTCCATTCTTGTGACTCTGACAATTGTAGCATTCCTGGATATCAGAATAGTTTTCTTAATGGATAACTGAAATCTTCATTTTGTAAAATCCCTTTAATAGCCCACAGAAGTAAAGATGATTAATTCATAATTCATCTTTTTTACTTACAATGTTTTCCTCTGCAATTTCAAACACCTTGGCTTTGCACACTGCAGTTTATTTAGTGCATGGACTCATGGTTGTAGGGCTTACTAGCCATAGAACCTTGGGGACACAGTTATGTCTTGCTCTAATACAGTTTCATCATCAACACAATTGAAGTGACAATAGTAATTACCTCACAGGCTTCTTATTAAGTAAAAAAGATGTGCTCACATTTGGAAATCTCTTGAATTCATAGCAGCATGTTTTGGGAGTTCCAAGAACATTTATTAAAAAGATTAAAGTACATTTAGAACAAAAAGATATTAAAACAGAACAAAAGAAAAAAACAAAAAACTCACTCTGGATCCAGCCTTATATCCATTTCATTGTATATCTGGCCTAGCTTTATGTATGTTTCTATCATATGTAGCTTATAATTGTAAGAATGCTATCTGAGTCCTTCCAGACTAATGAGGTTTGATCACGCCAGACTGCCTGAAACAGAGTACAAGCTAATCCTACATTCAAAACAGCTGGACAAAACAGCCCTACAGACTACAGCCAGGATATCTGAATCTTCTTCGAATCCCCCCAAGACAGCGCCCCTTACCAGCAGGAAGTAGCTTGGAAAGAACGACGCCCAAATTCCCAAATATTGTTTGTTTTCATTTAATTGGACTTTGTTATATAAAAATTAAATAAAATAAAAAAAGAACTATATAAATAATTCCCATTCTCTTTCAAAGCAAAAAAAAAAAAAAAAAGAATTCTGTCTGAGACAAAGCTCAAAATCACTGATTTCTTCACTTACTATTATTTTATAAACATTTCTTCCTAACCTTAAAAAGTCTTTGAAATTGTTTGACAAAGGTACAGTTCCCCGTTGTGTGAGTTTAGCATTCTCCTATTGTTCAGCAGTGAGTGTTTTCAGGTTTTCCTTTTTTAGAAAGTTATTGCAGTAATAAATACCTCATAAATAAACCTTTACCTGTCCTTTTAAAGAGTTTTGAAGATTTTTGAATAAGGATTCTTGGGAGAAGGGATAGTTCAATGGTTTTGACAGTGGACTACTACGTTCCAGAATAAAATTCATTAATGCTTCTATGAAGTGTTATAATAACAATTTTCTTGGTAGCATTTACATTTTGATAATAAGATCTTTATTAATTTAATATTTTAGTTTGACCATTTTCTGATGCTACATTTAAAAATATTTCTACATATTATCTATTATAAGCTTGTTAACACTTAAACTGTCCCAAATTGGGTGGTAAAGTCTGAATCAATTCAATATTTATATTTTTGTTACTTCTTCTATATAGTAATTACCATAAATTACTTAATATTTTCATAGAGTCACAGATTAGCCTTTGGCTTGCCAAGTAGAACTTACAGCTCTTTCCTGTTTTTCTTTGGGTCTTATTTTCAAACTTGACCTAAGATTTTTCTTCTTTGGGTTGTTCCTCATTACATAAATCAGGAGAAGGGACTCATTAGCATTAGGGTCCTTACCATCTGGGAGTTTAAATCTACTCAGAACAGAATTGGCTAAAGTGGGGAGGATATGGGAGGAGTTGGGGGAGGGGGAAAGGAGATTAAGTATATTAAAATAAAAAGGAAAAAAGTAAAACATGAAACAATCAGCCGTCTACACATGGCAGATTGCAGTGAGCACACTATAGAACATAAACTGAAAGCTTGGTCATCTAAGGAAAGGGAAGCCCAATGCTGTGAGTTGGCACATCCATACGTGTAAGTGGTAGGCCATCATAAGCACAAAGAACATGGCTTTTTTTTGCATCAGATCTGTGTAAAGAGGGTGTTCATATCATTGTTCGGGGAGTAAATGAGTAAATGCTAACCCCTGGCCTGGCATTCGTAGTTTTTCATTAGTACTGATTTTTATTATTGAGTGTCAATTTGCTAAACTTAATGCACTATTTTAATTGTGTGAATTTTGCCTGTATAACACATAACTCTAGAGGTGCTTTGACTGAGTAGTGTTCAGATTTATGATTAGAAAGGAAAGGGATTAGAAACAGAGCCCCCATACCAGGATCTATATCTTATCTTTTGAAGTGGAGTGAATAGCTCCACATGTGGGACACCCACTGAAATGGACTCCTTCCATTCAACATGGCAGCCTGAGTTTTGTCTGAAAAGTCCATAGTCAGGCCTGACTTTTTATAATATCAAATTCAATATGTTGTTACTGTACATGTAATAAAAGATAAAACTGTCTTTCCTAAAAATAGTGGTCAAAATACAAATATTAAAGTAATAGGTGAAAAGGTAATGTATTAATCACATAAAAGGATAAAATGACTTAGAAAAGGTCAAATATCAACTATAAAGATTGTTTTTATGTACTTATGAATTCTTTATGATATTCCTCTTTTCAAAATGCAGTGTCTCATTCTCATCTTCTGAACTATGGAAAAGTTAATGACTGAATGCCATAAACAAATCAGTTCCTCATTTCTGAAAACTTCGTCATAAAAAAAATCAATCTTTATATTTTCCATCTTTCCATCTTGCATCATTATCATCAGAGGAACTCAGTAGCCATGCCATAAAAAGCAAGAAATCATGTAAGTGAAGGCACTGTAGGAAGGAATCAGACTGGGGTACTGACCATGAGAGTACACCAATTGCACTGGAATTTGAGCGGAGAGATGGTTCAGTAGTGCTCGCCAGCAAGAATGAGAACTTGAGTTCAAAACTCAAAATACATATAAAAGTCAGACACATGGTGCTGGTCTGTAAACCTTTTGTGGGGGAAACCAGGTAACAAGGTGTATGCTGTAATAAACAAGAGGGCCTCTCTTAAACAAGGTGAAAGGCAATGACCAACCTCTGAGGTCCTTGTCCTTATCATAGTACACATGTACCAACATTCACACATGCACAGACATAAACACGCACATACTTATACACACAGAGGAAAGAAAGAAAAGGATGAACCTCTACACGTCTTGACTGAAACTTTGTGAGTCAACTCCGAGCCAGATTCACACAATCTGCTGCTCCCAAATGCATAACCAACAGAATTTTTATGGCATAAAAACTTGGTTATTATTTAAGCTACTAGCTTTTGAAATAACTGTTACATAACCATATAATTGCTAAACTGAACATGATATAAATTGAGATTTCAACATGAATCACCTAATCTAATTCATTTGAGACAAGAAAGAAAGAGAGCGAGAGAGAGAGAGAGAAGGAGAGAGAGAGAGAAAGCCAAATGTGCTTAGTGACCTACAGGGAAAAGTAAAAATGAAGAGTAACCATTAGAAATGTAAATATTTAGTAAGAAATTACCTCTAGGCAGGCCATATATTGTGTCTGTGATTAGCCATTCATCACACCAGTATCTTCTTTTCTCATGAACATAATGCATTTATCTTGGCAATACTGACTGCTGACCAACTGAATGGGGATACCTCTCACAAAATCCTCCAAACCTTCCTTATCTTCCTATTAGCTATTGACAACTAGAAGGGACATGGAAGCCATGTGATGACAGATCTTCCTGAGTAACTGTGCAGTAAGCATCTTCCTAGGTAAACCAAAGGAGGAGTTCCCACCTTCAGTGCACTCCTATAGGTCACAGGAACCTTCCCCCAGTGACCAATGTGTACTGAGAAGGAATGGGAGCAGTGCCAAGCTGGTTTGCAACCACATTAGCAAGGAATTGACACACATCATTGCTCAGTTAGTTGCTTGGTTCTGTTTAAGTGCAAAGAAGGCTGGGGGATAGAGTTTTGTTTTATACAGAGGCTATCTTGCAACGACTCTACAAAAAGAAAGGGAGAGATGTCTTTTCTGTGACTCTGCTTGGGTGTCTTCTTTCCTATATTGTGGGATGACTCAATCTCTACGTGAAAGTCAGATCTTCATATTGCTAACAGTTCCTAAAGTAATACCACTCTCCCCCCTCACCCATGCACAATCTCCATAGGGTTTACTGTTTTTCAAGGCGCCTCTGGAAGTCTAGTGTCTTTAATTATCTAGAACTGCATCTAAATGGGTATTTGAGAGCAGCTTGGCTTGAGAGCTGAACATATTTCCCAGCCTGCTTCCTACTAGCATAATACGGGTGAGCAGTTGTTTTCTGAAGTCCAAATGGGCATACAAGTGGCTTGACAGTAAGATTTTTATTATTTTTGTTCTTATTTTACATATTGATCCCAGTTTCCTCTCCCTCTCATCCTCCCATACCCCCGACCCCTCCCATCTCGTGCCTCACCCACTCCATGGGGGGGGGGTGAGGCCTTCCAGGAGGAATCATCAAAATCTGTCCGGTAATTTGGAGTAGGATCTATGCCTTCTCTCCTGTCTCTAGGTTAAGGGAATATCCCTCCATGGGGGATGTGCTCCCAAAGTCCATTTGTGCAGCAGTAATACATCCTGGCTCCAGTGTCGGAGGTCCTTTGACTGCTCAGGCCTCCTTACTGAGACCTACATTCAGGGGGTCTGGGGCCATCCAATGCTGGTTTCCCAGCCATCAGTCTGGGGGTCCATAAGTTCCCCCTTGTTCAGGTCAGCTGTCTCTGTGGGTTTCTGTAGCCTGGTCTTGACCTCTTTTCTTATCACTCCTCCCTCTCTGCAACTGGATTCCAGGGGTTCGGCTCAGTGTTAAGCTGTGGCTGTCTGCTTCTGTTTCCATCAGCTACTAGATGAAGGCTCTAGGATGGCATATGAGGTAGTTATCAATCTCATTATCAGGGAAGGGCATTTAAGGTAGCCTTTCCGCTGTTGCTCAGATTGTTAGTTGGGGTCATCCTTGTAGGTCTCTGGACATTTTTCTAGAGTCAGTTTTCTCTTCAAACCTATAATGGCTCCCTCTATTATTGTACCTCTTTTCTTGCTCTCATCTATTCATCCCCTGACTCAATCTTCCTGGTCCCACATGTTCTCCTCTCCTCCCCTTCTCTTTCTCCTAACTCTCTCGACTCACTGCCCCCACCCTGCTCCCTATATGCTCAGGAGATCTTGTCCCTTTCCCCTTCTGTGAAGGAACTTGTAAATTCTTAGGTTCCTCCTTGTATCCGAGTTTCTCTGTTGGTGTAAATTGTAGGCTGGCGATCCTTTGCTCTATGTCTAAAATCCATATATCAGTGAGTACATACTATGTTTGTCTTTTTGTGATTGGGTTACCTCACTTGGGATGGTTTCTTCAGGTTCCATCCGTTTGTCTTCAAACCCTGAACATGCCTGATCTTGTCTGATCTTGGAAGCTAAGCATGGTCGGACCTGGTTAGCGCTTGGATGGGAGACAGTAAGATTTTTAACACCTGTGTTTGCATCACTTCTTTTCAGTCGCTTCTCCGTGCCAGTGTTCATGATCAAATTTTCTTTTCTGCAGGCCTGAATTATCTTTCTGACTCAAGAGCTTCCCTTTCTCAGCTTACTGATTATGTTTTGAAATTACACTCAGTGGCTCTGTCTCTACAATGATGTATAACACACAGCTTCATTATGGATGGGTTTTTGAACCTCGGTCTTTCAGCCTCATGTCTCCCTCTTTAGAATCTTGCTCTGGTCACCCCAGCCCCTTGTCTATCCATCTGTTACCAGGAGAGTCTCTTTTAAACTCATCCTTTATAGAAGATATTTGAAAGGTTTCTGTACCCCTATATTAAGTCTCTCCACCGGTGCAATAAATCAGACAGGCCAAAATAATAAGTCCAGGTTTAATCTGAGCAAGGCATTCCTGGGTGGTCCAGGGAAAGAAGAGAAATCACCAGAGTACACTCTGAGGAGGGGGCTTTTGAATGCCCCTCGGGGGCGGAGCCATGGATTGTGGGCTTTCTCAGGGGTGGGGTCTGGAATGGAAGCAGCCAGGCTGGGTGGAGCTTCCCAACAATATCATGGAAGGCAGGGGCAGGCTCTGCTTTCTTCTTCTTGTGCTGCCTTCGTCTCCTTGGCATGGATCCACTTAGCAGTAGAGGGTACTGCCGAATATTTTATTTAATTGTCCAGGAGGAAATGAGATCAATTGCTAGCAATGTTTCCTTTTCTTTCTTCTGCCCTTCATTTCTTTCTTATTCATTTATTTATTTTTATTTATTTATTTTTATTTGTTTGTGAGACAGGGATCCTCTGTGTATCCCTGACTGTCCTGGAACTGCAATTTTTCTTAACATCATTTGTATTCCAAAGCAGTTTTTGATAGTTTGGCAAGGTGAAATAAAAGTCAGACATAAACTGAAGTACATGAATTCTGCAGTATGGGTAATGAAGAAAAGTCTTTTGCCAGAGTCCTCATGCGACATAACCTTTTAGGTTTCAACACTGCAAGTGTAGAGGAAAGAGGAAGGAGGGAAGTAGGAGGAGGAGAGGAAGGGGGGATGGCAGAATTTCTAGCAAACAAAGGGACTTTGTTCTATTTCTGTATGGCAAATTTTTTGTTTCCAAATGATAACTGGATTTTCTGCCACAGAACAGATGATTGGGGTTCTGACTGATCAAGATCTGGAGAATCTGAATACAGAGTGTTCTACCCATGATGCTCTGTGATTAAACAAAAGACAATTTCTGCATTCTCTTTTCCTCTTGTGTCATTCTAGCATGACACTTGATATGATACTCATATGTAAAATTGTAATAACAATGATCATGATCATGAAAGAAAAGGGCAACAAAAGGAAAAAAATGGAAAAGGGACAGGATAAAAGAATTATGAAGAAAATAGAAAGATGGAGAGGAAGGACAGGAAAAAAATGGTCTATTGTGGAGATAAATTTAAGTTTCATCAACATCCCACAAGGCAAACACCATCATATTATAGAGAATGAATCTATGGCTCAGACAACTGCTCAAGAGGACAGGAGAACAGGCATTCAAACCTCAAGACATTTGTTTCCTTCTTTCTGACACTCTTATCGCATCATGTGCTGTTAAGATTGTGCAAGATACACCTTATGAATGCAAAATACTTGGTGCAATGTAATCATTCAAATATGGCTATCTCTCCTGTATAAGGCCTATATGTACTATTTTGCACATACGATATTTGACTATATTTTATTTTTAGCACTAAAGAAAAAATGCCTATGTAGGTTTATTTGAACCATTTTATAAATGATAACTCTAGAGCAAAATATCAAAAATAGATTTTCTTGATTGAACAACAGTTCTAACTTTTAGTAAAATTTATGAATAAAATTTATCAATGAAAACAAATTCTAAATTTTAATTTTCTACTGCTTAGTATTATATATTTTTGGGGAATCGCTTAACATTTTTTTTTCTGATTTTGTTTTTTGAGACAGTGCTCTCCTATGTATAGCTTTGTAGACCAGGCTGGCCTCACACTCACAGAGACCTGCCTGCCTCTGTTTCCTGAGTGATGGGGTTAAAGATTAAATGTTAAACAACACCATCTCCAGGTGTTGTTTAACATTTTTTTAAGCTTTAGGTTTTCATTCACTGTTAGAAAGCAAACAGTAATAAGCAACTTGCAGAAGTAAAGGGAAAATTAACTAAGACAAAGCTTCAATCCAAAAGTAGATGTTGAGGCTCAAAAAAGAACTCCTTGCTGTCCATGAGCTAAAAGCATATGCAATAGCTTTATACCCAGAATTCTATATAACCATAGAATAATATCATATAGCTAATCTCCAGGTAAACTATAATAGCTTACATTTGTAAGTATCTTAAAAAAAAAAAAACTACTAGAGTATGTCTTTTTGTGGGTATTCTTTCAAAAATTTCTTATAACCTACTATAAAAATATTAAATAGAGCATTTGAGAGCATAAATTGTTTATTAAAGCAATATGTTTAAAAAAGACAGAGATGTTAGAAATGACAGCAGTCATCAGTGACTTTTTGCACAGCCTCTACTGTAGCATATTTAAGCATGTAATGAAACCATGCATATTGTCTTGTATAGAGCCCTATATCTACATAAGACTGATAAGTTATACGGGGATGAAGTGTCTATTGGCTACCTTGCAAACTCTCCTTTACTCATTGGTTTTGTTAACAGCACCATCTACAAAGAGGGACAACATCATCCCAGGACCCTGAGACCATCCTTTCTGTGACCTGCAAGGGCCATGTTGCAGGAAGACTATAGAATTTATCTTTCTTAACTCCTCTCACAAGGTGATAGTTACTGAACAAAACAAACAGCAGTCTAGAAATACACATTTTGAAATAACTAGAGGCTAGAGTTTTCTTCTTAATGATAACCCAGAATCTTAATTTGGTGTTTCTTTTAAAACAGTGAGAATATATATATATATGTATGTATGTATGTATGTATGTATGTATGTATATACATTTCCAATTCACTTTTTAGAATTAACTGACCTTGACAACACTTATAAATAATGAAGATACAATTCTATTTAGTAATGTGAAAGGAAATGGATATCAAAATTCAATTGAAAAGATTAAGAGAAGAAATGTAATATAATTCAATATTTAGTTCTATGAGAACATGAGGAAGCCTGAGAGAATTATAAGGAGTAAAAGAAGTCTTTTTTTTTTTTTTTTTTTTTTTTTGTCATGGTTAATTCTTTTTTTCTTTCATTTATTTATTTTTATTTATTTATTTATTTTTACATGTCGATCCCGGTTCCCTCTCCCTCCCTCCCTCTTACCCTCTCTGCCCCCTCACATGCACCCTGACCACCCTCCCCTCCCATACCCCCACCCCAATTCCACATGTAGGGCAATGGCATCCAGGTGAGGTCATGTAGATCTGTTAAGTCATTTGAAGTAGGGACTAGGACTACTCTCCTGTCTCTAGGTTAAGGCAGTATCCCTCTATGGAGGATGTGTCCACAAGGTCTTTTTGTGCACCAGGAATACATCCTGGCTCCACTGTCTGTGGTCCCTTAGACTGCTCAGTCCTTCTGGCTGAGACCCATATTCAGGGGGGGCTGAGTCAGTCCTGTACTGGATTCCCAGTGGGCACATCCATATAAAGAAAGACTTGAACCCATGGGAAACTGGTAAAGCCTTTCTCTGGTCAAGATCAGAAAGGCAAAGCATTGGTCCAAGTACTAGTGTTTACAAAAAATGGCCAAGTTCTTGTTCAAGGACTAGTGTTTACAAATGACAAACTAGTGTGTGTATAGACCAGCAACTGCAGCATCCTCCTCTTGGATGTTAACAGCTGGACATTGCTCACCTGCAGAGCCCTCCTCTAGAGAGTAGCTAACTCTTATGCCTGTTCTAGACATAACACGTATGGCAAGGTTCTGGGTTTTTGTTTTTCTTTCTTTTTTTGTTTTGATAGCTAGCACCACTCTATCCAAGTACATGTAGCCAATCTGACCTCAGCTTTTCTGTACAAACAAAGCAGGTTTATGTCCTTGCAGCATTTCATTATGAGATTCATTCCAAATTCTTTATTAGTTTCCAGTGAAAGACTTTTTGTTCACAAAATCAACATTAAGGCATGCCAAATTCCGATATAAAGATTAGTCCAACAATAGCATGGGAATATTAAAGTTCTGAACCTATAAAGCATACCTTAACATATATACAGGCTTCTACACAGCAACCTGCATACTTTACTAAGCAAAGCCATGACTATGCTTTTAAGTGATTGATTTTTTAAAAGAAATTCTGTTTGTTTTCCCTTTGACAATGTTGATGTCAGTCAGACAAATTAATTCCAAAGTTGTATGCCCATAAAAACTAAAAGAGAGATTTTATAGAATATTGCATGGATCATAAAATGATATGGATAAAAGCAGCCTGAAAGTCAATGCTGTTAATTATCTGTCTTACTACTTCCTGCATGCTCAGAAAAGCCCATTGAGTCTTCATTTTAATGTCCTCATCATGGCCACAATTTATGTCCCATTTTAGAGAAACTAAAGCCATTCCAGAAAACTTTAAGGATGTTTCTTAGTCTTTGATGTACTTAGATCTAGGGGATGGTGTTATTTCTTGCTGCACCACTGGAACCATTGACAAGCATTGTGAATCTCTTTTGTCAGGCGACCTGTTTTGTTTTTTTTGTTTTGTTTTGTTTTGTTTTGTTTTGTTTTTTTTGTGGTAGCTTGAGTTGCTGCAGTAGAATTAGACGTTCGGATTGAAGGATCTTATAACCGATATATAGATGTTTTCTATTTTGCTATGACCATTAATCCAGACAAGAGTTTCCTATGTGTATACACTTGAGAGACAAAGACCAGAATTTTCATTATGTGATTGTATAAAATGTGTTATTGTAAAAAAAAAATACTTAAAAGAAAACAAATATATTTGTGTGTGTGTGTGTGTGTGTGTGTTTAGATCCTTAATTCTCGATATTCAATTATTACGGTGCACATTCACTTATTTGACTTCCCTCTAGAAAGAAAGGAAAGAATGGCACAAACATTTTGGTATGGCAGGTTGTTTGTTTACATTTGTGCCTTGAGAGACATGTACTAGCCTAGGTCAAATTGGGACTCAAAACAGATTTCAAAAAGGGAGATGATGGGCTCAGATATTTTAACCTTTCAATATTAAGTATATGGGCATTACAGAATCAAGGGACCCAGCAGTTGCATGGGTAGAAACACCCAGGCCAGAGAAGGATTGATGACTTGCAGCAGCCTTCTAGTGTTCTCAGTCACTGACCAGTTACCTAGTGATAAGCTGGGAGAGAAGGCAGCTTCACTTGAAAGGCCAGAAAATCATATTTCATGGTCACACGTGGAACTCCAATGGACTGGAAAGGAAACAACATTCCATAGAGAGCTACACAAACTCTACAGCAGTTTCCAATGTCCCCAAAGGGCACAGTTTACTAGAAGTATCAGGAAGCTTACACTGTTGCTTAATTGAATGAATCTTCCACAGATGACAACTGGCACCACGTGGAAAAAGACTTTTACAAAGATCAAGAATGATCTAGGCTAAACAGCATTTCCCCAGTCCATTCAATGTTTAGTTTCTTACATGGTCAGGGCAAAGCAATTCTAGTATCCAAACCACACTGTATTAAATTGAAATCAATAATGAGGAAAGGTCAGACTTTTTCTTTTTTCTTTGTCTGTATTACTTTTATCTTTATTGTTATTTTCTTTCAGTGCTGGAGGTCAACTCAGGGTTTCACACATTCTAGGCAAGCACTGTGCCCCTGAGCCATGTCCATAGACCTTAGCTTCATTTAAATTCAAGAAATCATCTTAAGACAGGTGCTAACAGATTGGGTGGGGAGAACGCAAATAGAATACCTCAGAGAAAGCAGATTAAGGTAATTACTGTAATTACATCAGCACAGCCTAAAGAAGCATCCGGGTGATATTCTCTATCAGTCCCTTTGGGAGTAATGGTCTTCCCTCTTATCAGTAGAGCCTCTTGTCATGTTCTGTGTTTGAGCAATTTTAAATAATGTGGAAATGACCATCTGCTACTTGCTTTCAATTTAAAAATCTTCTTTTCTGAAATGGCATTTTAAAAGAGCTGCCTTCAGAATGTAACTGTATGATTTAGCAACCTTCTGAGTTCATTAACTTTTCTGGTATTGAAGAACTTGAACTTTTTTTTTCTTCCTTTATCATCAGTTTTACAGGATTGGAAAGGCAGCCTTTGTGTTTAAATTTAAGATCATCAAGAACTTAAAATTGGGCCACAAATTAGTTCTGTTTAATTTGCTATGAAACTAATTAATTGTGGTTTACAAATAGATAAGAACAAAATTCAGAGATCTCATATAAATAAACATGAATAGTTTATTGTATTTTCTGAGACAGTCTTACTCTATATTCCAGGCTGTCTGGGAACCCACTATGTAGTTCAAGCTGGCCTTGACCTTGTATTGATCTGCTTCTTCAGCCTCACAAGTGTTAGAATCAAGGCATGACTCACCAGGCCTGGCTTTAAATTGGCTTCAATTTTATTTTACAAGCTTTGTTGTTGCAGTTTGAACTCAGCTTGCATCTACTCACTCATGGAAGTAGATGATTCCATTCTTACTTCAACATCTCCAAAATGGTTGGTTCCTCAAGCAGACTAGGAATCAGAAATGAATAAGCCGCCAGAAAATAAAGTTTAAATTTCTTGGAATGTGCCTTCAGCACAGATGACCCAATAGTCACTGGAAATCAAAGCATAAGGTACTAGCTACAACAAACAAAATGCATGTTCTTGCTAATACTTTGTGGCTCAGGAACTTCATGGTCAAGCACTTTATTCTACGGGGTGAGGAAATGGGGCTATAGGTAGAGTTTCTACACTTTCCTTAGTTTTACCTAAGAATTCTGTGACATGCTTGCCATCCCTACCTCATCCACCATTACTGTGTTTTCCTTCAACTTTTAATAAAGCTGACTCAACAAATTGCTCTGTTAGCCACAAGAACTCATTTATATAAATACGCCAACTGGCACAGTTCAACCATAGCCTTCCTAACAACACAGGTGTCTACATTAGACTTCATTGAGCTTAAGAATGTCCAACAAAATCCTTTTCTCACTAGCTCATCCTTTCAGTCACACCAGTGGTTCCTGGCTCCAGTCCTCTTTAAGAATGTACTCACTTGGGACAGAACTAAATGGAGAATTCTCAATGGAGGAATCAAATTTAGTTGAAAAACACAAAAGAAAATGCTCAACATTCTTAGCTGTCAGGGAAATGCAAATCAAGACATCTCTGAGATACCATCTTGCTCCTGCTAGAACGGCTAAAATAAAAAATATGAACGAACGACAGCTTATGCTGGAGAGGAAGTAGAGAAAGGGGAACTCTCCTCCACTGCTGGTGGGAGTGCAAAATCATACAGCCACTTTGGAAATCAGTATGGCAGTTCCTCAGGAAAATGAGAATCAGTCTACCTCAAGACCCAGCAATTCCACTCTTAGGCATATAACCAAAGGAGGCACACTCATACAACAAGGATATCTGTTCAATATTATTTGTAATAGGTAGAACCTGGAAGCAACCTAGATGCCCTTCAACTGAAGAAAGGATGTGGTACCATTCCCCATGGAGGGATACTCCCTTAACTTAGAGGCAGGAGGGAGGGCCTAGTCCCTATTCCAAATGACTTGACAGATTTTGATGACTCCTCTTGGAAGGCATCACCCTACCTGTGGAGTAGGGGTGGGGTGGAATGGGAGGGAGGTTGGGGGGTAGGAGAGAGGGAGGGAGAGGGAACTGGGATTGATATGTAATATAAGAAAAATAAATAAATAAATTTTAAAAAAGGAAAGAAAATGTGGTACATTTACAGAATGGAGCACTACTCAGTGGAAAAACACAATGGAATCCTGAAATTTGCAGGGAAAAGGATAGAACTAGAAGAAACCATCATGAGTGAGGTAATCCAGTCACAAAGGGACAAACATGGCATGTACTCCCTCATGTATGGATATTAGGCATAGAGTAAAGGATTAGCAGCCTAGAATCCACACCGCCAAGAAACTAGGAAGCAAGGCGAACTCTAAGAGAGACATACATAGTCCCCCAGAGAAAGGAAAAGGGAAAAGATCTGAGCAATTTGGGAGCATGGATGGAGGGGAGAAGGAATTTAGAGAAAGAAAAGGGGAGAAGAGGAGAGGAGGACAGAAAGATTGGGTTGGAGGAAAAATACAGGAGAGCAAGAATAGAGATACCATAATACTGAGAGCCATTATAGGTCTAAAGAGAAATCTGGCAATAGGGAAATGTCCAGCACTCTAAAAGGATGACCCCAATTGAGAATCTAAGTAATAGTGGAGAGGCTACCTTAAATGTCCTTCCCCTATAGTGAGATTGATGACTACCTTATATGCCATCCTAGAGCCTTCATCCAGTAGCTGATGGAAGCAGAAGCAGACATCCACAGCTAGATCCACAGCCAAACTTCTAGAATCCAGTTGCAGAGAGGGAGGACTGATGAGCAAAGGGGTCAAGACCAGGCTGAGAAACCCACAGAAATAGCTGACCTGAACAAGGGTGAGCTCATGGACCCAAGATTGATAGCTGGGAGACCAGCATAGGACCAATGCACACCCCCTGAATATGGGTATTAGTTAGGAGGTCTAGGCAGCCTATGGGGCCTCTGGTAGTGGACCAGTATTTATCTCTAATATACTAGACTTTGGGAGCCCATTCCATATAAAGGGATACTCTCCCAGCCTAGACACATGGGGATGGCCTAGGCCAAATGATGTGACAGACTTTGAAGATCCCCATGGAACGCTCCACTTTCCCTGAGGAGCAGAAAGGGGATGAGATAGGGGGTCAGTAGGGGCAATGGAAGGAGGGGGAGGGAGAGGGAACTTGGATTGACATGTAAAACAAGATTGTTTCTAATTTAAATATATATATACATATTTAAATTATATATATACATATACATATATATGTATATATAATTAACCCATTTGTCTTTGGAACATACTAACGCAATGCCAAAGTGGAAGGTGGGGTGGCTTCAAGGAACTTGAGTACAATTCAAGATCTTTCTTGGGTTGAGTTTCCCATCCCTTTCCTGATCACCTTGCCCACAGTACCTCCATAGATTAGGCATTTTCACTTTTATGAGACAAGACCTTGGCCCTTCAGGGCCCAAAGTAGAGGTTTTTAAGATGATGTCTAGACCTTGTCAAGGGGGATCAGGAATAGTGATGAACACAATTCCCACTAAATTAATGTGTTTGGTTTTTCTTACTCCAGCATAAAATTTTGGCTATAGGCGTAAGGATTATTTAAGTATTGACTTTTGCTAGGCATGGTGCCCAGGAGTATAGCTGCAATTATACTGGAGGTTTTCTCCAAATCACAGAGAAATGTCACCTGGGGAGAATGCCAGGCCTACTCATGACTCAGGCTTGTCTAGTTGTTTGTCTGCCAGGAGATATGTTTTAAAGTCTAATCCTTTACCACACATGTATGAAAAGTGGTAAGGTTTTCAAGGACACAGGTCATCGGGCTGAAGGCAGATCCACAAGTAAACAAAACATGTATCAGCAACTATTCTACTTCATTGGGAGAAAAGGCTTAAGGAAAACACCTTGTGTTAACAGTTAAGCTCACGTGGGTCTGAAGATAATTTATATCGTTTTCTTTATGATAAGGTACATATTAATGACACAGTTGTCAGTTTTAAATACAGTAATAACTTAAAATAAAGTGTTTTATAGCTTTTAAAAAATAACCATCATCCATAAGTTTCAAAACATTCACACTCCCACAGTCTACATTTTAGTGTTTGGTTATATTACAGGAATAAAATTTTAGCAAGAAAATGGAAAAGCACCTTGGGAATTCAATGTAAGCCTTACTATTTAATTAGTATTTGTCACAGAATAGATTGTCATGTGATTGCATTATTCAGGAGCCCTTATAATACCCAACTTTATTATCCATGTTTATGTAAAACAAAACACTTGTATATTATGTCAGTGGAAATACTTTGCTATAGAAGTAGAAATTCATGGTCATTACAGGTGAATTCATTTTCAGTTTTCTGTAAGATGGGAACAGATAGCTGGCCATGGTGTCTTTTACATCGCACACAAGTTTTCTTTAAAAAAGAGATTCATGGAAACAAAACATTTGCTGTATTTTGGCATGTGGAAAATAACAACAACAAAAGAAAACCTTTCTTGCCAAACAAATAAGACACTGTTAACTTAATTTTTTCACATATAATGCATGGTTGTCTCACAAGGCTATCAGAATTAACTCTGTACAGCAAGGGCATCTTCCTCCACCAAGGATAGTTCCAGGGTGTTTTCATTAGCGCTGGTTTTCATCCTGAAGTTGAAAGAACCATAGAGTTTTGCAGACTCCTTAGAAGAGGCAAATCTATTTCGACGATAGAGCTCCCCCTTCCACATAGACATCATCAGCAAGCAGGAAAGAACGACTCCCCCGAGTGTGAGGAGGCAGAGCCCAGCGATCACACAGCGGTCCAGGTGTGCACCTAGCCTTGCACTCTCTTTTTCTAGGCGTTCCATCTCCCGGGCTGCCACTGTATTGGGATCCACTGTCACCTCCCCGGGGGACAATATAAGAAATGATCACCAGCAAGATACCCGTGACCAAGAACAAGATGGCACTTATGAAACCGTAGTCTATAGACTTCCCTGAAGATGTGGCTTCTGAACTTGTATCATCTTCATCTTCAGATATCAAAGACATGGCAGCATCATGGGACCATTCATTAGAGTTTCCCCAGCCAAGATCTCCAGGGTGATTACAGCCTTTTGCTGATGGGGACCTCTGACTTCTCTGTTCTAGGTTGACATTCTCATCCACATAAGTAAAAGAAGTTTCTAGTTCCTGGCTGCAACAATTGCAGACTTTACGATCTGCCATTACCTGATTGTTTCCTGAGTCAGAAGGTCCTGGTGGGAAAAAGCTTGGCTGAATAGCATAGTCTTGGAGCAAGGAGGTTGGGGATGCTGGAGAAGGGCTAAGTCTAGACACTTCCACTACAGCTGCTCTTGGTGTGGATGGACAGTTTTTCTGAGAGCAAAGGGCAGCTGTGATGGGCGCCTCCTCTGCCTGGTCACCAAGAGTCTCTCCTGAACTCCAGTCCACAGCATTGCCCAAGTCCTCTGGCTTCTTCCTCTTAGTCAGGGAGTGGAGCTCCATGGGAGCTGCTTAGAATCCCTGAAGCAATTTCCAGAAATTTTGCCAGTGGCACCCCAGTAAGATAAGAACCTAGCAGATTCTAAGCCAGCTCTATAGAGAGGCCTGCTCCTCTGGTCCCCATTTCCTTCATAGCCATGGTGGATTCAGGACACCTTAGCCTCAGTTCCTCATGAGAGGGGCGTGAAGGAGAAATGGAACCTGGTGGCAGAAGAGTATGGAAATGGCAAGTCTTCAGACTTGTCACAGGGTTAGCAGGGAGAAACTCAGGTCAGGGAGGAGAAGGAGCAAGGAGGAAGTGACAGTATCTATGGAGAGAGCACGCTGCCGTCACCAGGCCAAATTTATCCAGGGACTCACACATTCCTGTGACAGAATCCCTTGAACAAGAAGGCAAGTTTCCTGTAGAAAGACATAAAGGAGAAAGGCAGGGCCCTATTTAGCAGAGCTGCCAGATTTCTGGAGTTCTTGAGCAAGGGCAGACTTCTTAACAATTCAATTAGAGTGCATGTTTATACTCCAGTTCGGAACAGATCCTAATACAGATTAAGGCTTTAATGAATGCAGGTTCCTATCAGCTGGGTGCCATTGAATCTTGACGTAGCAGTTATGAATTGAATGGAAAGGATGACTCCATCATCCAGTGACCAACATGAGGAATCAGGACTAGTGATTCACTTATTCATGTATCTAGTAACCAGCCAGACACAGCGCTGGGCCCTGTGTTAATAGAGCCATATGCACTTCTCTTCTGCTTAGGCCACAACCTGTTCCCCAGGGACAGCTTTCCCACTCCATTGTCCTGTCTGCAAAACACGGTGAGTCAATCCATTTCACACATGTGTACTGCCTGCTCCCATTGAGTGTCTGCTGTTCCCACTCACCAAAGTCTCTGTGGGTCTGAGTTACTTCTCCTCCCTACAGCTTGTTAACACACAAGCACAAGAAAGTGGCCCCTCCCCAGAAGTGTTTACAAGCTCGATGTACAAGTAAGGTGAGGGAAAAGAGAAATGATAAACAAATAGCATTGGATTGAGGCAAAGAACAAGAAGCAATTTCCAAAGCTACCACCCTTGAAGCTCTGTATCCATGGTATTCCCTCACTTCCAATGCACCCAGAGACTTGATGGGATGGTACTCTGTGTTGAACAGAAAGCCATCTGCCCATCTTTCCCTGACTCTGCTAGCTTCCTGGGGAGTGGGGGGGGGATTGAATCTCCATTCCCAATAAATATAAGGGGTTTAGTCAAGGACTCTCTTTGTTTTTATTTCAACCCAGCATGGTGATTAACTTTAAACCAAGGCTGGGGGATTATGAGTCAAAATCCCCAACTCCAGCAGCTGGTCACAGAGGTACACAAGCCAGCCTCACCTAAGACAGACTGGAAAGGGAAAGCAAATCGACAGGTTTTCTGCTGTACTTCAACGATCCTCCCTCCTGTGCACTGAAAATAAACAAAGCAACAACAACAAACAAACAAAAAACCAGAAAGAGAAACAACAACAAAACAAACCCACAGAGCTAAGTGAAAAAAAAAAGAAAAAAACATAACTGAATTGAATTTTCCTTCAGCAAGTGGACAAGCCCCTACTGAAGGATCCTTCAATGAAGGAAGCAACGGGAACCGGTTTCATCAATTACCGAAAAGAAACCCTCACAGATGGATCCCTCAGGCAGGAGTCGCTCTGATTAACCTTTGGCACAATTAAGTAATCATATTAGACTCCTTTAGATAAAATCGGCAGAATCCCTTGTAAGACTTCCAATTTATAACAAAGCAGGGAGATACTCGTAATCTATCTCTCTCTCTCTCTCTCTCTCTCTCTCTCTCTCTCTCTCTCTCTCTCTCTCTCTCTCTCTCTCTCTCTCTCTCAGAGAGTGGGTCTGTTGGAGACTCACTAACAGTGGATTTGCAGATCTGCATTCCCAGGTTCCCAGTCTCAGTGGATAATGGATAATCCCAGGGGACCAGTTAAAGGTCTCTTCTTCCCTGCTCTTTTTCCCTCCTCTGATCTGTTTAAAAGCGCAGTTTATGATATTGCACCCCCAAAGCAGGAGGAAGCTTTTTCCCTAGTCCGCTGCCTATTAACGACAGTAAAATATGGACAGAACTGACAGGTACAAGGCTAGTCTGCAGGAGACCACCTAGGGATGTGGGATGGGATTCAGGATGCTGGATGAGCGCTCGATTTACAGGACCCCTTGCTACCACCGGGCAGGGGAGCCCCCAACAGCCTGCGAGATCAATCAGTTCCCCTGGCCAACTCTTGGTCCGCCAAGCACCTGCAGTCTGGCTGCATCCGCTGAGGTCCTGCAGGCACCTAGGGCGGGGAGTGGGGATGCATGCGTGCCCCAGCTCCTTTTAGACTAGGCTCTGGCTCTCTCTTTCTGCACTCCTCTTGTTTTCTCCTCATCCCACTCCCCACTCTCTGCCACTCACCTTCTCCTTCGGTACCCAGTGAAGCTGGAGCGGGAGCACTCGCGTCCGCGTCGCTCCCGGAAAAAGTCCGCTATTCCCCAGCCGCAGCACTTGTAGCCAGTGTTCCCTGCTGTGTTCGGCTGGGTGGGCGGCGTCCGCCAAGTCGGGCTGGGCGGGGCAGGGCGGGGCGGGGTGCTCCCTTCTGCAGAGCATCCCGGGAGATGTAGTTCAGGAGTGGCCCTTACATGCCTGCGGTTCCCTTTGTCCGGCTCCTCCAGCATTTTGTTCTTATGGAAAACAGCTCCATCCAAGCTTTTACCTGCGTGGAGCTTCAGGCTCTGGCATCTCTAAGATGACTGTGTCTCCCTTCCCTCCCCAACTCTCTATCCTCCCAGCCTCAAGTGCAGCCACAGGATTCAGGCAGAGGATGGGAGAAACAAGCCTTACATTTAGTTCCAATTGTGTATACTTTGTCGTATTTAGTAGTCAAAACACATTTTCAAAGTAGATTTTATCGGTCTTCTTTTTAAAACAAGAAAGAAGACTCACAGGGGTTTAGTGTTCCCACCGCCTCGCAGATTACAAACTCAGCAAATAATAGTATCTAGGAGTGTGGTTCCAAAGCCATCGCCTTTCCCATAAAATTAGCCAAAGTGTAACTACCGAGGATAAGGGTGTTCTGTTCTCCAGTTGGACCCCTGCATTAACTGTTACATTTTGTATCTGCTGAAGGTATAGTAAATGAGAAAACTAGAGAGTATAAGCAGTATTCTTCATTGCTAGGACCTTTCCTACGTGTATTATTTAGCTCATTTAAAACATTCAATTTTAGAGGTCCTGTAAAAGTCCCCAACTTTACAGAATATCTGGAATCCAAAAGAGTAGTTAAATCGCCACCATCGGTACTCAGTGAATTGTCATACTATACTAACCTACTGGGATGGGTGTAGAGAGTGAGAGAATCGGTCAGACACGGAAGGAAAATTGACCTTTGAAGCTATTGAGGTTGTGGCTCTTGAGAGGACAAGCTGGGTTCTTTAGGTAACACATGCCCTCTGTTACCAGAATGTTCTTTTAACAGCCTAGAGCCACACATCTTTGACATTGTGTTTTGTGGATCATCTCCAGTTGTCCAGACCTCCTTTTTTTCTTTCTTTTATTCTTTATTTACTTATTCATTTTGCTTACAAGAGGCTCACATAAATTCTGCAGTCACTTGAAAAATAGATCAGTGTCCACAAGTGACATAACATATGATAATACCATCTATTTCTTTTACTTCACAAACATTTTACAAAACCGGTCTCATGGTTCTACAGACTTTAAAACCCAGACTCTTTGAAATCTGCTTGTGCCACAGTTTTATTGTAGCTCATTACACTATTAGCTCTGGATATGTGAGCCATGACTTGGCTCACTATTCTGTTTTCCAACAAGAATATATTTTCTATCTTCCTCTATTCAACTCATCCTTCAAAGATACATTTGCCAACCTTATTTATGAGGGAGCCTGTCAGTATTATATATTAGAAAAGGAACTAAAACACTGTAGGTGTTCACAAGAGAACAACTAAGATATTAAAATATCGTGAGATGATTTTCAATAAAAAAAAAGCTGCGGAAGGAACTCTAGTTATTTCATCAAAGGAAGATATAAAATATATAAAAATATAAAACATAGTTATTTAATAAATTAAAGTTCATAAAATCAAATGTATTTTACCTCATAGTTTTAAAGGTAGGGAAAGCAGAACCATTGACATAATAGTATCTACTAGTGCTCATATGTTACCAATGTAGATGTTCATACTAACTTTTGGAATGCAAATGCTATTACACTCATTTTGCAATGTAAAACTTAAATTTAGAAGAGATGTATTTTTGCTCCCCAAATCTGAGATGTAATAACCAATATTCTGGCTTGCACATGTCTGATTCCAATCTGTACATCTTTGTCACCACACTGTGCTCAAGAGTGTTTTGCCAACTTTTCTTCATGGAAGTCACATGTAAGAGGTAAAACACATAGAAGACTTCTCAAGCCAATCATCCTAATAATGTTGCATCTTGGGAACCTACAGGAAAACTCTGTGGGCTAATGGAGTAGGTAAGTCACCATTGTCATTAGACACTGGTGCACCTCAGATGCACAGCTTGGGATACACAGTATGGAAAACTTTATCAGATTTGTTAGGAAGGTGATTTGGCATTTAATACAAGCATGGACATACTAACAATTTGGCACGGATTGTCTCACAAAAGTGAATTATGTACTACTAGAGAGGCATAATAAAAAAATAGCAGAGCCATTTATTAGTATTGTTAAAGGAGAGATTTATTTAATTGTATTATGCAACCTCCATGACCTCCCTAATGAACTAATTCTAATTTACATCTCTTACATGAGGTACTTTCCATCTAGGTCACCTCAGAAGGAATCCATACCCTGTACCTTTGTCAACATTTGGGATTTAAAATATTTATTAGCCACTATCTTGTGACATTTCCTGAATGGCTAGGGAACTACTAAATGCTGTTATGACTGAGGCACTTGAACATTAAATGACGACTGTAAAAACCTAAGGTCACTGTTGACAATTTGAACATATTATATGATAGAGAAAGTTCAGTCTTTTTCTTTCATTCAGTGAAGTAAGATGACAAAACTCAATTGAGACTTAAGATGACTATCAGTTATTCTCTCCATCCTCATCATCCCCATTATCATTACAAGAACATAAAATAAAACATTAGACTCTACATATTCCTTAACATTACAAAGTTAATTTGGGGGCCAGAGAGATGGCTCAGTGGGTAAGCACACTTCTTTTTGCCTAGGACCTGGGTTCAATTCATACAATCCACGTGGGAACCCACAGTCATCCATAACTCCAGGTCTAGGAATCTGACTCCCTCTTCTGATCTCACAGGTACAAGGCAGAATGCTTATACACATAAAATAAAACAAGTAAACTCAAACAAAAATTGTTTTTATGTCAGTATTCTACAAAATGTTCTTCAGAATTTTGCAGAGAAAAATAGTGAAGCAGAATTGACTGTGGTCCAGAAGTACAAGCTTCAAAAAAATCCACTGGCTGGAAAAACATCCTGGCACCCAGCCTCCATCATGAATTACCATATCTAAAACATTCCCAAAGCCTGACCCTGAAACTTTTTTTCAAGAGTCTTGGTTAACATCCAAAATATTTTCCTATTTGACACTTTAGTGGTATAATTCTTTTAAACTGGTATTTTACATATGCAGAAGTACTTCGTGTATAGTCCACACTATTTTCTATGTGTTCCTTCTTCCAAAATAAAATTTAGCCTCCTTGAAAACCAGCATTGTCTATTAGAGTTCATGGAATGGCCTAATATATATCCAATAGCAAATAGATCCACAGTATCTGCATACAAAGCCATTGACCTTAGTCAAATGGTGGCATTAAGAATCTACATGATTTCAATTTCACATAAATTTTAATATGTCTCATCTTTACTCTGGCATTGGAGGACCAATCATACTAGATTAATTAGTAATTAAAATGGATTCTGAGTAAACTGACTGTTTAAGTCAAGAGTTGTACTGGGACTTTGAACAACCAGCCTCTTATAGTAATTACAAAGGATGCCATCAAATTTTCTCTCCTCTGAGAAAATGACTAATTGCAAATAAACTTTCTTAGAGGACTTAATGTTTTCATGAGATGCTGGGCAGTGGGAAAATAAAAGAAATGATTTCCGAATAGTTAAAATTTGAAAATAGTTCAAGGAGTATGACTGATTTCATACTCCAGGTTGATGCTTCTAAGTTTTAGAAGACTGACAATGTCCATAATTTAAATTAAGGAAGATCTCATTTATTAGGATAACTCTATGAATTAAAAAATACTGAATTGAAAATGGATACATATGTTTACAGTAGCTGGGCATGTTTGTTAAATAAGACCTGTGGCTGAACTCTGATAACAGAAGAGTCTGAGAGGCAGTGTTTTCCCTGACCAGAGTTCCCCCTAGCTATGCAAAGTGTTCTTCTCCCCCCTCCTCATTCTTCTTTCTTCTTCTTCTTCTTTTCTTGAGTTAATTTAGATACCAATAAAAGAAGCCACCTCTCCCGATTTTTATTCAGTAATTCAAAGCCTTTTAAACACTAGATGAATTAAAGAAAGCTGTAACTGTGAGAGACATTTGAATATCAGAAATTAAAAAATTTTATACCTACCTTCTATTAGCATGAGTACAAAATCTGAATAAAAATATGAAGTTCCCCTTCCTGGAAGACGTATTAAGTAACTAGAGTCACATTATTAGGCAAAAATCTAGAGAACAAATGTTTAAAAGGACAAAGCAAGCCCCTAGTGCTTCATTTTACATGGATTGTTAGATGAGTCCAGAGGGGATAGTGGGAGATTAAGGGGTTAAGGAGAGGGGTCAGATGGGGTCTTGACTTCACCAAGGAATGGAGCTATAATAAGTCTTTTTTATTTCTTCAACGTTGGTTTGAACCCGAAATGCTTCCTTCTAGAAGAGTGAACAAAAGCTAGTCAGGACCCAGGACCTCACAGGAAATAACTCCCTGCTTTGTGAATTTCCCTAAAGTTTAATCAAAAGTGAGTTCTAAATGCTAGGAGACAACTTTCCTAGCAAAAGAGATATAGATGACATCCACCAAAATGAAAGTACCATCTCCAACCAGTTTTAAGAGCTTGCAAATAAAAAAAATTCACTATAGAGAAAGCCAACATCCAAAGGTGACAGATTATAAGAATTTATACATATATAAAAACTATAACCCATATGTCTTAATATGTGTATATCAATTTCTAAATAAAAGATATGCATGTGGATAATGTTGTCAGGCAGAACTGAGGATGGAGTTGTATGTCACTATAGAAAGTAACAGGAGAAAAAATTTGTTTGGTGATATAAAAGTTCTACACTTCAAGTCAAATCATCCACAGGTTGGTATCTAACTGTTCAAGACACTAATGGAAAGGGAATAGCATCACTTCTAACAAACAAACTAACATTTAAAGTCACAATGACACTCGTCCACCAGAATGAATGTCAAAGCATTCAACAATGTGAGAATTTTGTATGTTATAAAGCAAACAAAGCCACATATACTGAATAAGGGGGTTGAGAAACAAAACAATCATTTGTGAAAACTCAATTGGGCACAAAAGTTAAACATGATCCAGAAATTCCTCCTGGATTTTGTTTTACAGGAACATGTATACATGGTTTAACAGCAAAACCTGTGCAAGAGAATATTAACCAACAACAGGAGAGAGAAATATGTTACCAAATATTTGTACATTGAAATACATGCAATGAGCAAAATAAAGTTGGATCTAAAACAGATTAAGTCTCACAATGATAATTATGGAGTACAGAGAAAAAATTGTATTTATAAATAAGCTGTTTTTATTTCCTAAATTTTATAAAGTAGAGACTCTGGACTAAGTGACTTAATAGTTTATAACTACATGAGAAGCAAGAGAACTACAAAATGATGTTCTCAACAGAGCCAGAAGTAAATTTCTTTTTTGAGAAGTGTCTCTCAAAACCCTTAGGAAGAACTGGAGACAGCCAGTTGTTGACGCTAGAAAATGTACTTATAACTTTAATAAAAATTCTGGATTCTTGTGCCCAAGGAGTAAAGTTCATTCTCCCCACCCCCACCCCGTCAAAGGAAATAAATTTCCTTTATTTCTCACCTAAAATAATGATGCCCAAGTTTGTATGCACAACAGAAATCTGCCAGCTTTCTGTCACTGTAAGAAATGCTGTAGGTAATCAAGTTACACAGAGAAGTAGTTTTGTTGATCCAGCTTTGGAGGTTTCCGTTATGATTGTGTTCCCTATTACCTGGGGTCCTCTGTTAGCCCAGAATATCAGTATGTTGTAGAATAAAGCCGTCCAACTCACTGTGTGTGTGTGTGTGTGTGTGTGTGTGTGTGTGTGTGTGTGTGTGTGTGTGTGTGTGTGTGTGGGCTTTAACTGTTAGGTACCCCGTGTGTTTTCATATGAATGTTTATGTGATTTATATAGTAGAATACTGAAATTAACCACTATTATTATATCAGTACCCACCTGAGATTCAGGGTCCATTGATGTTTATTTTATGAAAGCTTAAGAAGTCTCAATCCTACACAAAGAGCCACATGTAACTTAGGAACGCTGAGAGCAGGAGCAGGTGTCTTCCCTAGCACAAAGTATGCTGCTTGGTTATCCTATACTGCATGAGAAGACCTGAAAACATTGTATATACAGGTAACATTATACAGACTGAACAGTGTGTGTGTGTGTGTGTGTGTGTGTGTGTGTGTGTGTGTGTGTGTGTGTGAATAATTAAAGAAAAAGAAGCCAAAAATAAAATAAATTATGTAGTGGCTTTCTTTAGCTCCTGACAATTTTGATTTTGAGTCTATCTTACCAGATAACAGAACCGCAGCACTAGCTTATGTCTGGCTTCTATTCACTTCATCAACTGTTTTCTGTGTGTATGTATTTACAGTTCTTTAATCTGGTTAACCAGTCTGTATGTCTTTTTTAGAATAGTTGAGGCCATTTACTTTGACAGTTGTTATTGAGAAATGTTTGCTAATTCCTGTAATTTTATTGATGGTTTTTCTAATTGAATTACTATATATCATTTCCTTTCTTTCGTATTAGTATTAGGAGTTCTGCTTTACTGTGTCAGACATGATGTACTCCTTCCCATCTCTTCTTTGTTCATTTATTTCTTTCAGAAAATGTATTCATGACTGTGATTTTATGATTAAGACTTCCTTCTGCTGCTGTACGTAATATTTCTGCTAATTCTGTGACAATGACCTGCTTGAACTTGTCTTTATTTAAAAACCTGTTGGGGTTGCCTGGGTATAGCATGAATTCTAATTGGTATTAATAATAGAAACCCAGAGACAGGTATTGGGGTTAATGCTGAAGATCAGAGAGGCAAAGTGGCCAGCCACTAGAGAGTTCTCACCTCTACGAAAGCTCAGACTGAAAGAGCAATCCTGTCCTTAGACTGCATCTCCAGACTGCATCTATCTTCACTAAACCTCAGAATGCATTGTGAGCTCCTGTCTCTTCCTGCTTTATATTCCTCTCTAGTGCTGGGATTAAAGGCATGGGATCCCAAGTACTGAGATCACCCTTGCGTGAGCTCTGTTTTTCTTTTAGACAAATTTCATGTTGCTCAGGGTGGCCTTGAATTAACAGAGATTTGCTTGCCTCTGTCTCCTGAGTTTTGGGATAAAAGGTGTGTACCACCACTGCCTGGCCTCTATAGCTGATTAGTGTGGCTAGCTTTGTACTCTGATCTTCAGATAAGCTTTATTTGTCAGATCATAAACACAATAGCACCACACCTAGGAACTCACAGGTCACTCTGGCCACAGAACAGGTAAATTACCACATGTCCTCACTTCTCCCTCCTCACCTCCAAATCCATCCCCCAATCTAACCCCAGCTCTGCAGCACACCCCCAGCTTCAGTCTTCCCAACCTCCTTGCCTCCATCTCCAGCTCAGTTGATCATGGATCTCCTCCAACCTTCCTCCCTGCTTGTCTTTGTCTAGCAGGCATTCCCTGGGAGCCCTCTTGCCACTCCAGCCAGAGAAGAAGGCAGGCTAACTTCAGATCTTTACCTCTCCTCCATCTCCCAGTCATACCCATGGGTCCATAGCAGACCACCTGCTGTGCCACCCCTTCCTCTCTGCCCCCATCTTCAAGGGATCAAACAGATTTTCTCCTCCGACCTTCCTTCTGTGACTTATTCCTTTACCCCAGCCTCCAATTCCAGCAGGCATTCCCTGGGAACCCACCAACCCGAACCTGCCAAAGAAGCAAGTAGGCAAACAAAAGTTGGCAAGCTCCCTCCCTCTTCTTTGAGCTTCCCTCCTTTCCTCCAAACCTCAGTCTCATAACCACATACTGTTGTTTGTGGCCTTTCCTTATTCTTTCCCTGGGGACTAAGCATATCCTGGTGGAATACCCTGCTTTCTCCCCTCTTGTGGACCCCCTCGGCCTTCCCCTTCTAATCCATCCCCATTCCTAAGTGTTAGCTCCCAACACCTAGACATACATTCGACTCACAACTCCCAGTAGTCACAATGGCAGGACCTCAGAGGAATTCCCCTGCTAGCTAAAACACAGCCTTCCCTCTCTCTCTCTCTCTCTCTCTCTCTCTCTCTCTCTCTCTCTCTCTCTCCCTCTCCCTCTCCCTCTCCCTCTCCCTCTCCCTCTCCCTCTCTCTCCTTTAAGTTACAGAGAATAAAGTTTATTTTGGCAGGTAGTGTGAAACAAAAATGAAGTTGCATACATTAGTAATAATTAGTAATATAACTCAACATCTTTAAATTGGTGTAAGTCTGACACAGTTTTCTTGCTTTCCTGTGTTCTGCTAAATCACCATACCTACACTTAAAATATAATAATAAATGGATAGTCTCAAAATTAACTTTACTGTTTTTGTTTATACTCTGATTCCAAACAAAACTTTTCATAAGCTTCTTCAATCTCTGGGTCCATCTCATCATCAATATCATCCAAGTATGGGTCACCAGCCCCAAATAAATCTGTTCCATTTTCTTCATAATCTGGAAAAGAGTCCTCTCTTTCAAGTATCTCCAGATACTTCTGTTGGTAATCTGGGTCAGCTGCAGTGAAAGGAATACCATAAGATGTATAAAATGTTGGTTCACTCATAAGGTAATTAAGGTCATTTTCAGGAGTAGCTTCTCTGTATGTTGAAGTTGCATGGACTCTATCCCAGTTACTAGATCTACTGTGTCCTACATGCCTACTACTACGTTGCTTGTCTTTTCTCTGTTCCTCCTTGTATTTTTTGTATTTCCTTCATGATTTCTCAGTTCCCCCTTTTTTTCCAAACAAAACTGTTTTTCAGTCCCAAGCTGTCCTCCATCATCTCTCAAGAGGCTCCTGAGTCTGTGTAATCCTTGCTTGCAGTCAACAGTCCTTACTTGGTTTTTGCCTTTGTCCACTTCCTGTTGCCTTTTGATCAAATTAGAGGCAGTACCATGTCTGCCTGCATGCTGCCATGCTCCCTGACATGATGACAATGGACTGAATCTCTGAACCTGTTAAGAGAACCACCACAAGTATGTTTTTCTTGTAAGAGTTGTCATGGTCATGTTGTTTCTTCACAGCGATAGAAACCCTAAGACAGGAAACATACTAGACAGCAGCTGTCTTAGTCAGGAGAACAAGTCAGGAGAACAAAGCAGATTTCTTCATAGCATGCCATCTAATGGGACACATAAAGGAAGAAACAGGACATTAAATCTGGGTGCAAATGTCAACAGCAGACAGATCATCTTTGGACTTCTAAGATAAGGTGTGTAGGTGTGACCCCCGAGACCCACAAAGCAGTGGGTGGCTTTCAAGTAGGAGAATAATAAAATCTTCCCGCAATTTTGAAAAGCTTATCCTGGAGAAAAGAAAACGTTGAAGATGAGCTAGTTTAACTATACACATGCAAGCTGAAAATAGTGGCAATGGAATTTAAATATACTGACATAGGCGGAGTTACAAGAAAAAGGTACAGCTTAAAAATCTTATCAGGATGGGGCTGAAAAGGCTGTGTGAAAATGGGCTTTGGAAGAAAAACATATTACTTGGGATGAGATAATGATGGGGAAAGGGAGATGGGATTGGTGGCATAGTGCAGTGATAAAGCACCTATCCAACATCTCTACAAGGTCACGGTCCATTCTTCAACACTGAAAACAAGGACACAAAGATCCATACATCACAATGCAGCATAGTGCCTGACAGGGTGTGCTCCATGCTTCCTCGTGTGCTCAAGTTTTTGTTTCTAGTTACTGGAATAAGCCTGGGAATAATGTGCGCGAACTTGTAGGCTGAGGAATTCAAGTGTCTAAAGAATCTGCCTCCTAAAATATTCTGTCTCTCTATGTGACTCTAATATGGCCTAGAAGCCACAATTTGAAAGGAGCTTGTGTCATTGAGTCACAACTTAGAGTGGAGCCCCTTTGGTCTACAGGACACTAAGATGTGACCATACAACTAACTTCTATCCTCGTGGAAAGAATTGGGGTTCAATGCAGCTTCGTGTCTTGGCTCTGTAATTGCAGTAGGCCACAAAGGAAATCAGAGAAAGTGATCCCTGTTTGCTTGTTGGCCAGTGAAGAGAGTGGCTTATGCAATTTACACGTATCTTATCTTGTTTTGATTTTAAAGGGATAAATATTTTATTTTTCATAACTATCATTATTATTGATCTATTGGATGTTATTTTCCACAGTGAAAGTAAGCTATCTTTCTTTGAGCACTTTCACACCCTTTCTTTTCCTGTAAAATGGGCATATATGAAAAGCATAACAACTTATAGCTTTATTTCATAATTTTAAATGGGCATCATTAAATGAATGAGCATCTAGTTTGTATTCCTATAAGTTTCTAAACATATATCTTTAGAGAAGTGTGTGTGTGTGTGTGTGTGTGTGTGTTGTCATGTATAATGTTGCAAAAAGGGACATGTTAAAAATACTGGAGGGAGAAGTCTCACATTTTAAAATTACAGTATGATTTATTAAATGGTGTTTCCGAGATGCTTGAATTTAATGATATAATTTTATACCCTAAGAGCAAGATGTTGTTTTAGTCTTTCCCCAAGCATATAGGATTATGAGCCTTTCTGGCAAACTAGGGTTCTATAAAATAAACTTTGGAATACACTGTTGCAAAATAATAACACTTTTCAAAGTCATGTTAGAGTAGAGAACTTCATATTTGGGTTTGTGTCTTTCTAGGCCCTTATGATTAACTCCACATTGCTATAAGGTTACTCAATCTTTTCTCTGCATGTAACCAATTATGTTTTGGGAAAACTTACATCAGCAGGTGCATCAGGAGTATTTTCTTTTTTAAAAAAATGATTTATCTATTTATATTTTACATGCATTGGTATTGTGCCTGAATGTGTGTCTGGGTGAGGATGCCCTGAATCTGGAGTTACAGACAGTTGTGATCCAGAATAGGAGTACTAGGAGTTGAATCTGAGTCCTCTGGATGAGCAGTCAGTGCTTATAACCTCTGAGCCATTTCTCCAGCCCCTGGAAGTATTTTCTTAAAATGTCATTAGACTTTAAAATATTCAGACTTTAGCAATTTCCCTATTAAGGTAGGGCCTAGTGTCATTTGACCCTTCTTGGATTTTTTTTTCCCTATCTTTGTGTCCTTAGCATAGGTTCTAACCATCTCATTAGTACAATTGCAGTTATGTGCTGTTTATAACTTGCTTTTGATTCTGATACTTAGTACCTTTCATTGCTAATGGATTGATCTTCATGAAAATAAAGCCTTATCATTACAACATCTTTTTTTTGAAATGGTGTACCTAGTTTAGTTTTTACTGCTCAAATTTTACTTCTTTAGCACTTAGTAATCTCTTTAAGATCCTATGAAAAATGTTCTTTCTCCTATCCTTTGAAAGTCTTAATTATTACTCATTTAAATATTGCTTCCCTTTTGCTATTGTTATACCCCAAGTGTATTCCCATAGTTTCTAGAACTCCAAGGCTTAGTGTTTCTAACCCAAACACTTTTCTACATGTTTGTCAGCTTATTCTCTCTCTCTCTCTCTCTCTCTCTCTCTCTCTCTCTCTCTCTCTCTCTCTCTCTCTCTCTCACACACACACACACACACACACAAATAGTACTATATTCACTCTTCTATCTGTAGTTTGGTGGATAGAGGGAGTACCTTGGAATTGACTGGCACTCTAGGTCAGTGTCTGTTAGCCTTGTGACTTTGAATAACTTTTATGAAATTGTCATAGTTTAATTTCCTTATTGTAATAGAGAGTGGGTGATAATCATGCTATTTTTCTGACTATGATTCAGGAGAATTATTTTTTAAAAATTTCAATAGTGTCTAACATCCATTTAGCAATCAAACATCTTAACTTTATAACTTTTTGTTTTTAATTGCTTTTCAACTATATCCTCTAGTTATTTTGCCCATCAATTCTTTTCACTATTTCAATAATTATCTTTTCTTTTTTCTTTTGTCAACATCTGTGCCATTCCTTGTATTATAAATGTGTTGCCCCACACACACTCAACTTTCCATGGTATTAATTACATATGTGCTCAACTTCATAAGTAATACCAATTTTTTATTGCTCTCTTAACTACACATTGTGTGTGAGCTTTTAGTTAATTTCTCTTCCAAGGTGTACCTTTTCTTAAAGAGTTGTTTGTTTTTGTTGTGTGCATCCTCATGGCAAGACTTTGTCTTGGACTGGGTGCTCCATGTGTTTTGGATGCTTCCTTAAGGCGAATCACAGCTCATCTGCTTTGTTTGCCCTTGACCTTGTTTATATTCTGTCCTGCTCACCTATTTCCATGTTTCAGAAGTAGCTTTTCCTTTCTGAGAAGGTCTTCCTGTTCTACCCAGTTGTCTCTTCCTTACCTGCTAACACAGTCTCCAGGCTCAAGAACTACAAAATTCCATACGATTTCCCACTTGTTCTCTTACTGATCTGACTTCTCCACTTGGAAAAGTGTTCTAAATTTCACCCCTCAAAGATATCAATCCAGAAAGGCTCTACATGCTAGCTGACTTTCCTATGGTGTGGTTTACTCTGTAAGATGTTAGCAACTATTCTCTACCCTGATCACTAC
Source organism: Phodopus roborovskii (assembly GCF_943737965.1). NCBI lineage: Eukaryota > Metazoa > Chordata > Mammalia > Rodentia > Cricetidae > Phodopus > Phodopus roborovskii. The sequence goes on along the minus strand of NW_026125360.1, from coordinate 14,982 downwards.
TTTGTTTCTCAGCACAACCTGGTTCTTTAACTTAAATCAAAGCACAATTGACATATTCTTTTCCTTATTTGCCTGTGGGGAAGAGGAGAACTTCAATCATAATTTAGCCCTTGATCTTCAACCTTCTATCCCATAATTAAGACAACAGATTTTAAGAGATGGTTTTCAATTTGCTAAGCTTGATGATGTGTAGAAGTAGAAAATGAATTCTGTAGCCCAACAGTGAGTTGGGAGAAATGTCCCTGTGAAATGTAACTCTGTAGCACATCTATCACCCAGATAGTAAGATGTTGGGGCACAAATACCAAGTGACTTGGCCCATCTGGTCTTCAGTGCACTTTCTGTCTGTGAAAATATCCAGATGAAAAGTATGAGAAGAAATGTAGGCTTGAGAGAAATTTTTTTCTGTTTTTATTTTTCAAAAATATTAAATAAAATAAAGCTGACTTGAAATAATTTTTTAAAAGTATGAAATGAAAAGCCAAGTTAGGTTAAATTGTGCTATATTCACTATATTCACAAAGAATTGGAGGAAGACAAATCCTAGAGTGTCAAGGAAGAGGGAAGATAGTGTTTGAGGAATAGGAACTAGAGGAGTAGAAAGAGGAGAAGCAGGAAGAAAGGCCAAAAGCAAGAGTGTGAGAGGATTAGGAAAGATGCTTCGTAAGTGGAAAGGGAAGATGTGAAGAATAATAACATCAAACAGATAAAGAACTTTTTAATACAAGATAGATTTTGGATCTCCAGCTTTTGAAGATTCAAGTAAAGGGCCAAGAAGGTAGCTTGATCACCTGAGTTCTATTCCCAGGACCTACATCATGGAAAGAGAGGACCAACTCCCAAAGGATGTTTTCTAACACCATAGGTTTCCATGGCACACACATGCCCACTGCCTCCACCCCCCAAACAAATAAATGCAATTATAAAAAGTGAAATAGGATTATTAAAATTTTTATTTTATGCTTGATTAGCACAGCAATTGTACATATAGCTTAAGCATATTTGATGCATGTGTACATTGTATAACAATGATTAAATCAAGACAATGAATATATACAATTTTCTAGTACTTATAACTTCTTTGTGGAGGGAAAAATCTTCTCACTATTTTGAAATATGTAACTCATTATTATCAGTGGTAGTTAATTTCCTCTTCGGTGGAACACTGGGATTCATAATTCATTCTTTTTCACTGTTTTTGACACCCTTTGAACAACTTCCATATTCTCACATCTCCAACTTCTGGTAATCCTTATTCTACTCCCAACTGTAAAATTAAATTTTTTCAGATTTCATAGGAATCTAAAATCATGGATATTTATCCTTTGTTTCTTAATTATTTTGTTTAACATAGGACCCTTAGATTCAGCCGTTTTTAATGACAGGAATTCTTTCTCTGGCTTAGAATAGTATTCATTGTGTATACATAGCACACTTTTCACTTTCTATTCATTTATTATTGAACACCTGGCCTTTTGTTTGCTTTTGTTTTCATTTGAAGTGTTTTTTCTTTTGTATCATTCAAAAAGCTAAAGCTGATTGCACATATGAAAAATCCCCAGTGATCTTTGTGGCAGCATCCTTGTGATCAAACACCTAATATCTTCCTCAGCAAAATCTCTGGATAGTCACATTAATTGACATAAACAATGTCACCAGCATTATGGGAGTCTAGATTTGGTTTTGTTGCCAGGATTGGTATAAATACTGCTTTGGGTTTTCAGTATTTATTGTTTAAAGACTGAAGACAAAGCTGTGGCCCTAGATAACCTCCCCAGCAGGCCCATTTGGCATTGATTGAGATAATTTGTACATTTGTGGTCAAATATGGGTCACTCATTGGTCTGCCAATAAGGCTTGTCTTTCTGCTGCTTCAAGGAAGTAGTAGACATCTAAAGCAGTGAAACCAAAGTCTGTTGAAAGATAAGCTCAAAACTGGTACATATCTATTTCTAGTATCTTATTTTATCAAATAAAATTACCAGCTCACTTAGGATCCATGGGATAGAGGGATAGACTAGAGTTCTTGATGGAATGGATTGCATACAAAGTCATGTTACTAGAACCATTTTCGCAATCAATGGGGTAAAGTGCTGAGTCTAGACCTAAAATAGGAAATAGTACAATCAATGGACTCCAGTCACGTATGCATGGATTTCTTTACCAAAATCAATTTCCTGCAATCATCTTTTCTAGCCACACATGGATTTCCCTTGAGGTAGCCAGCTTCCATTTTTGCATAGCAACCTTGTGGGTTTGGAGGAGATTTGCTCAAAGGCACAAATCAATAAGTCTAATCACATTTTACATGCTACAGTTATTGTTGCAGAAAAGGGATGGGAAAATCTAAGCCAAATCAAATAAGGAACTTCCTTAGCCATAATTAGCTCAAAAATAGTTCAGTCAAGGTAAAGTTCAATGTGACCAGTGGGCAAAGGAGGAAGAAGTGTGCAGTCTCTGCTTATTCCACAGGATAAATCACCAAGAAATGAAGTGAAGGTTTTGTTGTCTTGAGTCTTCTCTTACCTTTTGCTCCTTGAGTCAATGGGTCACCAGTTTGAGTTGGTTTTTCTGGCATATGTGAAAACATATAAATCTCATCAGGCTCCTTGAGGTAGCACTAGGCTAAATTTATCCAACTTTCCTATATAAAATATGTATTTAAAGACTTTTAATATGGTCAAGACCTTTTATATGGTCAAGTAGAAGGAGATGTCTATAAGAAAACAAATGGCAATCAGTAGACTCAAATTAATAGGGCTCAGTTAATATCTATAGAATAAATGTATAAATCAATTAATACATGAAACATTAAAGATAAGGTAAGACAAAAGAAGAAGACCTTAAACCAAACTGAAATTAATTATTTCATAAACTTCTCTTAGTTTGCTACTACCATAGCTTAAAAGGGATGCAAATTAATGGTTTGTAATTATACCTTGTTGGATGCACCAGAAAGAAAACACAATGACTTACAGAAAAGAACAATCCAGCAACAGTTTCAGAATAAGAGAAAAGAGAAAAGGAACGAGGCACAAGTTTCCAATAGTGTCAACATGGCCGCTTCCACACAGCCCATTCTCATTTTGTAATCTGGTAAGAAGGTAAGGTTACTTCCAGAAGATCTTATTAATATCCAGATGTTAGTATTCTCAGGAAAGGATACCTGGGGTAACTAGCAATGGCTGCTGTAAACACTAACTAGCATGGACTAATGCTTTGCTAAAATGAAAACCAAATGGCAGTATGAAATCTTAGATCAGTGGGACAGGGTCAGTTCTCATACAGGGTGAAAATTCTGCCTTTCTTTGACATTATTGAGAATTATAAAGTACTGAACACTTTCACCTGCAGGATCAAATCAATCTATTAAAAACCCTAGTCAGTATAGTTGAGAAGCAATAGAATAAAAGCTAAACATCGGTGGAAGGGATCACTGTAAAGAACTCCCCAAACATGTAATGACAGAAACTGACACTGTGCAAAATCAATGTCACTGTCACATCTGCTAAGCTGTGGCATACATCTATCAAACATATTTTAGATGTAATTAAGTAGCTCATTAAAGCACTACTCCATCTCTTCCACATTGTGGGGGGCAGACGATGGAACTCATTACCAAATCACTTAACAGAGCAGAGCCCTCGCTTTGCTATTGTAATCATCTACTAATGTCTTGCATATTTCTCACAGTGATAACACTGGAGAATATTGCATGTACTTCTTAAAGTCTTAAAATGATGGTCACATTTAGATGATATCTTTGAACAATGTCAAAGAGAATGAGATCTTAAATTTCAAGTCATAGAAACCTTGTTTGTCTACCTTTTGCATGACTACAGTTGGCAAACTTTTCTGTTATGATGCTGCTGCAGTCTGTATGTTTATAGCTTCAGACATTAAGTGAAATTTATTGAGTGTATACTCTAGTCAGACTCTGTGCTAGATGCTGGGAATTCAAAGACAAAAGAACATGAAAATATCTCCATTTTTTCAAGTGTACAGGCTATCTGTGGAAGACATATTTTCCTTATCTTTTCTGTCTTCTCAAAAGGGCCACAAAAACTCCAGCACTTCAGTCTATAATCAATTCCTCTTCTATGTTAAGAGAGGCAGGCTTTCAACAGTTTTATCCTATTTATCTATTAAAAGATGTCTTAAGCATGTCTTAAATTTAACTCAATGGTTCTCCTGAAATCCACTTAAATGCCTGGTATTCCTGCATAGAGCATGCTGTTGTCTTTCATAAGATGGAAAATTCTCTTTCTTCTGCCTTTCCTCCCCAACAGTGAGCATGGGATGAGAAGTAAAAGAACCACCCACAAATCATCAAAAGTAGAAGCCTTCATTTGACACACAAGCTAGCCCTAATGGGAAATAGTTGGCACATTTTGTCGTAGAAATTATAAGGAAGTAAAGAGTCCAAAAGCCTCTGCTTCCATTTAGCCATGAATTAAGAAGGAAAGGCACTCTTACAGGGCTTTTGTCCTCATAAATATTTTAAATATCGTGACCAGATGTGCTTGCTATTCCTTGCGTAATTGAGCTGTGAGAATCAAATCACTGGAGTGGGTTGGCACCCCTTAACATCTCCAGGGGTTTTCATGTACTCTCCCCTGCAGCTGAAGAGAGGCAGACTTTCAACAGTTTAATAATGTGAGACATATGTTGATTTCAAACTGATATGGATTGTCAGATGTTTGTGTGTGGATACTATTAATTTTAAAGACTTTTATTGTCATGATCTATCACATAAAATCATTTTTATTTGGTAGTTCACAATCCAGACATATGTGGGTGTCATAGCCATGTGTCTCAGACTCTGAATTTCTTGTCCTAAAAAAATAAATAAATAAAATAAAAAATAAATAAAAAAAACACTGAAGTGAGCATGAAATTTTCACTGCTCCCTTTTGAATAGGTTAGATGTCAAGGAAGTCCATTCTACTACTCTCAGAGCCTCTGCACATCACTGAAATAACATTGGCCACACTCTTGGCCACCTCCAGTTCCCATCTCTGTGATCAAATGTGAGCTCTTACAGAGCACGGGGTCTGTTTTATTTATCTCTCTATCCCTAGAAGTGAAAAGAGTAAGAAAGTGAAAAAGATAAGAAAGGAATGAAAACAATGGGGTGAAGAAAGGAAGTCAGGAATGTAACGAGAGTGTCTACAACGTTATATTAATAAATGTTGTTGGAGATGCTTGAAAACTCTGCATTATATATCTACTTAGCAAAATGCTCATGTCTGTTAAAACATTAACCTGCCAAAGAATGAACAGTAGTAAACTCATCAAAAATTCAGAGAACCTGAAAGCTAATTCATTAGGAAGCCTTGAAACACCATAGAATAAGTCTATGATTCCAGGAGGCAAATGCAGGAAAGTGATGGCTTCAAGGCTAGCCTGAATTATATATAGTAAAATCTTTTCTCACTATCCACAAAACAAAACAATTCTACAACATTATCTGTTTTTTATTGTGGCAATTTGATTCCAGAATTTAGACTTTCTATGGCATATTAAAACTAATAGTCATCCACATGACCCAATAATCCTGATTCTGGATATTATTCAAAAAAACTGAAATGATGGCACCAAAAAGATATTAGATTTACAGTTTTCACTGTAGCAATATTTACAGCAATCTATCTGTGGAAATGGTCTAAATGTCTGTAGCTGGATGAATGAATATGAACAACATACTGAGTGTGTGCAAGAGGCTGGTTCCTAGTACTAAGAGAATAAATAATGTAGAATGTGGTAACAGGATGAGTTTGATGATATGTGCTATGTAAAATAAGCTAGTTGCAGGACAGATATCATGAGACTTCCTTTCTGTAACACACACAAAATAGACAAAGTCATAGAAGCAGGGAGCCCATAGATTCTAGGATCTGAATAGAAAGGGTGGGAAACTATCAATCAAGGTATATAAAAATCTCAAATCTACAGGATGAGTAAATTTGAGATTTCTACTACATCACTTTTACCTATAGCTAGAAATACTATTTGTTCTACTAAATCAAGTGATCCTGTTAAAAGAAAACAGTGGTTTGTTTTGTTTTGTTTTGTTTTTAGAGGAAGTGGAGCCAGAAGAGCTCAGAACATTTTTTTTTCCTGAATTTCACTTATATTATTGTTTTTCCAGGGAAATTTTGGGGGAGAGGGACTGATGGTGATTTAATTCAGACACGGACAATATTGTAGTTCAGTATTCTATCACATCCCCAGCTCACATACGTCTCCTTTCTTTCGGTATTTGCCCACTGATAAATCCTTAGTTCTTAAGCAATTCTTGCATATGTCAAAATAATAAAGAAATTTTAAATGAGTACTAAAAATATAGACATAAGTGTTTTGAATTGACCAGGAACTATGTTTTTTGTTGCATCTTCCTTGAGTTACAATGAGCAATTTCTCTTCGTTAACAAGCAGAATGCATTGGAAGTGACACTGTTTCTGGTGCTTAGTCTCTGATCAAGTAATTCAAAATTCTTGCTCTCTTACCCAAAGGCCAGAAAGTAAGTGTTTATGCTGGCTAGTTTTATATCACCTTACACAGGCTGGAGTCACTGTTCAGGGGAGAGCCTCAGTTAAGAAATGACTCAATAAGATGGGGCTATAGGCAGGCCTATATGGCATGTTCTTCATTAGTGATTGATGAGAGAGGGCCCAACCCATTCTGGGTTGTTCCATACCTGGTCTGGTTGTCCTGAGTTCTGTAAGAAATCAGGCTGAGCAAGCAGCACCCCTCCATAATCTCTACATCAGTTCCTGTCTCCAGGTTCCTGTCCTTTGTGGGTGCCATTCTAAAAGATGTAAGATGATATCTCATTGTTACGAATTTTAATTTCTCTTATAATTATTATTGTTGAACATTTTTTAAATTTTATATCTTTTGGCTATTTGTCTTCTTTTGATGTTTGTTCTAATCTTTCATCCACCTTTAAATGGTTAATTATTATATTCTGTTCAATTGTTTAAGTTCCTTATTTATTTTGGATATATGCCTTACAAATATTCCATCCAAACTGTATTTCTGTCCTTCAATTTTTATTACTTCTTTTGCTATACAGAATTTTTCTGAATTTTATATAATTTAATTTGTCTACTTAGTTTTTACTGGGTAAGCTTTTAAGACTGTATCTAAAAAATTAACTTCTAGGCCAACAACCGACTTTTATTTGCTAAATTTTGGGAGTGTTTTGTCACTGTAGTGATTTAAATGAAAAGTGTTCCTCATAAACTGAGATGTTTGGACACTTGGTTTCCAGCTGGTACTGCTTCATGGGAAGGTTCTGGGATGTGCAGCCTTACTTTAATAAGTGTTTGCAAAGGACTCAGAGAATAAGCTCACTCCACTTTCAACTCACTCTTTCTGCTTGGTATTTGTCATTCAAGATGTGATCTCTCAGCTTCCCATTCTGAAACTCTGCTGCCATGCCTCCCTCATCAATTTGAACTCTCCCTCCAGAACTGGAAACCTAAATGAATTCTTTCTTCCATAAGTTGCTTTGTGTTACGGTGTTTTACTATAGCAACTCAAAAGTAACTAATATAAACATGCAGAAATATTAATCTGATCACTCATTTATGTAACCTCTAGTCAAAATTTGAGTACCTACAATTTAAAATTTTTATGAGAATGATGTGAATGTGTTATGGTTGGGGTATAAGAGTAGCATAATAGTGTAGAATATTTATTGCAAATAGTTTGTTTACAGTATTTCAATATTTGATATTAGCTTATGGATGTATTTAGAGATGTTGGATAAACTTTTGGTTTAAATTTGCTAAAGTTCCTATCTCAAATGTAGACATGTTTATATCTTATAACATCTTTGTGATGGTGGGAAATCTTACATTAAACACAGGCAATATTTTTGATAAAATAGGATAAAAAGTGCTAGTCCATCCTTCAAGTAGAGATTACATTAAAAGATAAATAGGGATTTAAATAGGGATTCCTGTGCTCCTGGAGTAATTGTTGATACAGTTACTAAGTTTCTGTTTTTAAAGCAGTCACACATGGTCAGGGAAGGGAAAAAAGCCAATAATCAAAAAAGTAAAATAAAAATTTTAAGCCCTACAAAGTCTCCAAAACTGGATGAAGCTTCTATGATTTCATTATATAGCAGTTTAATGTGGAGTCTAGTAATTATCATATATTTAAAACTTTTTCCTTGGCAATCCTAATTTAAAATATCTTTTGACATTTCAAGCAGATCAAAATATGGCAAAGTCTAGAAATGAATACATCGAAGATCTTCCCTTCTGGGGAGAACATTAATTCAGAGAATGAAAGTTCAGGACATTTAGCTCATGTGAATTGGCAGGAAGCTAATGTTCTCTGGATAAATTTTAGGATATGGGCAATAATGATGACTTATACACACATCCTGTGATGAGAAGCAATTCTACAGACATTTACATTTGTGGTTCTCAGTTATTCAGGCTTTTGTTTCAATCTTTCTTGCAAATAATTTGTCATATCTTTTGGGAAATTCCTCAGAATCCCTTTCCTTTTTTTGCCTACAGTTATAAAATATTATTTTCATCATTGTACTATGTGTGAAAACAAATAGTTTTAAACATTAGTTACAAACAGGTTAAGATCCATGAGAAGGATCTTTTCCTGGAACTTTTTACTCAATTTATTTTATAGGCAGTTATTAGTCATTTGAAATGAGTACACAGTATATCATCTCTCGCCAGTGATAAAACATTTTGATTATTGTCATCATCTAAAAGTAATACAGACAGTTATTAACCTGGGGTTTGCTCTGAACTCAAAGTTCTTCTGTAAGCACACTGGCAACTAACCTAAAAATATCCCATGAAACTAGCTTAAAAATCAATAAAATGAGACTTGACAAATGACAATTTTCTGGTTGTAAGTATGTGACACTTTTGTCCCATATCATACCTAAATGTGAGTAAGATACTCATTATCACACATGCTAATAGGTCAATTGCACTCTGATGCAAGGCATTACTTCTCTATGCAGTTTTCCATGTCCCTGCTAGTACAGATGACAGAGCACTGTCAACTATTGTGTTCTGTCCAACACATGAATTGTTCTTTGCTCAAATAAACATACTGAGATTTAATTGACATAAAGCTTATCTTTTTAACATTTTATATAATAACAGTTTTGTCCATATTGCCCTTTTCTTTCTGCTTGCTCATCAAGTCTGTCAACATTTAGTTAAAACAATGCTCAACATGAACTTTAAGCATATTGACTGAACCAGAAAAAAATTGTGAGTTTAGTTTTGTTATGTGATTTATCTTCTTCAGCTCTGAAAATCCTCATTTTGTTTGTTTTAAACATTTTCTTGAACACCTAACTTTTCTAGTATCTCTTTAAATACATTAGGATTTTTCTGGGCACCGAGATTGTCACCAGTGTTACTATTCCACTGTACATAGTAGAAATAGTTCCCATGCTCTAATCTGGTCACTCTTTAGGCTCAGTAAAATTGCTCCCCCTTTGAATTCTTTCATTTCATTTAAAAATTTATAATTTAAGGAACGTTTCTTCACTTACTTTTCCCTAAATACCTTATTTAACTGTAGGCAAAGTCAATGCCCATGAAGTACTAAAATAAAATAAATTATTGTTAACTAAAAAAAAAAATAACATGATTGATAGTAGATAGCTTGGGTGATACTGTGTCCCTCTATTGTGCTTTTCATGTTGCTTCATGGTCCACATTCTAGCCATCATGTTGTCATTACAACCATTAGAAATCAAATGCTTCCCTTAGCTAAAACATAATGGTTTTGGCTACACTACCTTGTAAGTGTGCTTAAGCTCTAGTACTCCCACTGAAACTTTTGCTAATACTAAGTATAGTATGCATAATGAAAATTGGGGGACAACTCCTACTTCTGTCATGATCAGCTCTATTTGGAGGCAAGGAGAAAATGTAAAGAATTCATGCTGCATGCTAGGTAGCAGAAATGGCCAACCCTTCCAGCAATAGTTCTGCTTGGTGTCTAAATAGGTCTTTATATCCCTTATCAGTTATTAGTTTTGAGGCCCTATGGGAATCAGGTTATTTTGGGTGAAGTAGTTAAGGCCAACTTTTAAGGGGGTCTGAAAGCCTTGTTAGAAGCCAGTATTAAAAATCTAAATAATTGCTTATTCCATCGTTAATATGAGACTATTTTCTTTAGTGTGTTTTAGTGTTGTGGTTTGCATGAGAATGGCCCTCATAGGCTCCTTATAGTTGAATTCATGGTCTCCAGTTGATGGAATTGCTTGGGAAAGATAAGTAGGCATGGCATATTTGTTGAAGGAGGTATGTCACTGGAGGTGGGTTTTGAGTTCAAAAGCTGACATCATTCCTAGGTAGCTCTCTGTCCCATGCCTACCTGTTGCCATGGTCCCTGTCATGATAGCAATGGACTCTTAACTCTCTGAAATTGTGAATTGCAAATGAACACTTTTATAAATTGCCTTGGTCATGATGTCTTATCACAGCTATAGGAAAGTAACTAAGACAGCAAGTCCTCTAAGCTAAGGAGGCTTAGGTGCTAGTTTCAAATGGTATTATTGTGTAGATACAGAGTAAATCCAACTGAGACCTATCATGCAGTACTACAGGTAATTTATTTGTTTTTATTTAGCATTGGGAAAAGGCAATTTTGACCCTTTTTTAATTTCTTGTTTATCATTTAGAAAGTTAAAGCACTATATTGTAGTTTATGAGGAAGGTTTGTATAAATGCACATTAATAATGTTGTTCCATAGCTGAATGGTGACAAGGTCATAGGCTGTTAAGTCAGATGTGGGTTCAGACGTGGTCCTCTCCATAGCTTTTCACTTTTTTTCTTATCTGCAAAGCACAGAAATGGGTTAATACTAAGTGAGAAGAGAAGCCAGATAGGTCAAAATTAAATCTTACAGTGCCCATATGATAAATCACAGACGCTGTGTCATGTTGAGTCTGCAGGTATCTGGAGGGTGAGGGTTACGCTGCTTCAAGAACAGGAAGAGATTCCATACTCTGTTCTGTTCACTCAACACTTAGCCCCCTAATATTTATGAACCATCCCCATGTGCTCCACACTGATTTAAAAATCTATGTAAAGGCACAAACAAAATAGGCATGACTTCTCTAATTATGATGCCAAGAGAAACTTGTCAAGAGTCAAATATTTTAAAAAGTACATAGAAATATCAGTAGGGCTCCATGCTCTAAAGGGAACTAAATAAAGCTATAAGAGAATGTAAAAGACATTGAAATTTCAACAAGAGATAAAGAATGATTTCCCTGCAGGTATAATACTGAACTCAAAGAAACAGAAAAGCTAACAAGCAAACAGACAAGGATCCTCCAGGAGAAGTACTCACATATGAAGGGCCTTAAGAAGAGAAGAAATGGATATAAGCAATATGCACATGGAGGAACACTGAGGATAAATCATGGAACATAAGGAAAGAGGGTAGATAGGGGCTAGACCCAACTTGTCAAACAGTGGAGTTGTTTTCTTCCTTAAATGAAATAAAATGTTATCTGAACAGCTCCTCAGCCACTGTTAGGAGAAGAGTCAGTTTTCTCCAAGCTAACTAGGCCTCAATGGAAGGACACACACCAGGAATATTTGGACAGCACAAATTTGTGGTGGCAGGTTACAGAAAAAGGACATGAAGTCAGGTAGATAGGGAAGGGGGTTAGATCTGGGAGGTGCTGAGTGAGTGAATGTGATCAAAATATACTATACAAAATTCTTAAAGAATGAATAAAAGTATTTTGAAAGTTATTTGAATGCAACAGTGACATGATCTAAATTTATACACTATAAGGAAACCCCTTCAACAGTTGGTGGGTAATGGAGTAATAAAGACTAATTAAAAGCTTTCATGCTATATGTCACATGGATATAGTAGTCTTTCAAGGAAGTCTTGTGGTATATATATATATATATATGTATATATGTATATATATATATATATTTACAAATATATATATATTTACGAAAATATATATATTTACGAATAAGGTTTTTCCTGCCGGCCTGGACCCACCATGACCCAGCCCCAAATAACACACGGAGACTCTGTATTAGATATTATGTTGTTGGCCAGTTACTTGTTTCTTATTGGCTAGCTCTGTCTTAATTATTAACCCATTTCTATTCATCTAAGTATTTCCATGTGGTCTCATCTTACCGGAGAGAGGGCCCTGACCTCTATTCCCAGTCTCTACATGCTGACTCCTCCCTACTACTTCCTTGAGTCCTCCTTGTCTCCTAGTCCCACCTATCTTGCTTTCCTATTGACCAACAGTGCTTTATTCATTAACCAGTATGAGAAACATATTTACAGAATGACATCTCCCATCATATGTATTCTGGTGATTATTTAACATACTGGCCTTAGGTTGATAAAAATAAATAAATAAATAAAAACTAAAAGAGAAGCTAAAACTACTTGCTAAGGTCTCACAGGGAGAAAGAAGTTCTGTCCGGTTTGATCTTGAAGCCTCTAACCCTGAGCAGGGTTGCATCCTGTGCTTGCCATCTCTAGGCCATTAGTATGACCCTATTCTTCCTGCAGGGCTATGACTGCCAGTGACGATCTTCAGCCTTGAAAGGCTCTGGAGTGACTGAAAAGATAGAGGCTTGTTCCCTACCCTGAGAGACCATTTCAGGTGGTTGCACAGCTGCCTCAGTACAAGCATCACCACAGGCTCCGGAGCCCTCCTGCAGAGGGTTCTAGTATTTCAGAGAAGTAGCGTTTGTAGAGAGTGAAAGGAGTTAATGGAGTCCTACCCTGTCCATTAGAAGTGAAAAGGATAATTGCTTCACATGCGTGGTGTGGCAACCAGTTGGGCAGAGGATCAGAACAAGCGTTCTGCAAGGACAGTGAAAGATCACAAAAATATATGCGTTTTGATGAGATGGTAAACAATTTCAAGCAGATTTTTCAAGGAATGTCTTTATTTGGCTGAGGGAGAGAGGAACACACAGTTATTACAAAGCACAAAGATTTTGATATAATCGAAGCAAGAAAGACCCCCTCAAAATGTCAGATACTGAAATTGGGGGAAACAAACTAGTAGTTTACACCACTATGGAAAAACTACTACATAAAGGTACATACATATTTTATTTAAATCACTCTCATAGCTATATCTCTTTACTGGGGTTTCAGGGATACCAAACAATCCACCTTATAACAGCTAATAAGGGGTGGAAGCAAGATGATAAGCCTGTTGGTACCCTGAGCTGAACTTGGATCTTACATTCTCTTGTCACTTAGAGAAGGAAAGGGGCCTGGATTTTAGATGAATTCTGTCAATGACTCTTATCTCTAATCCTAAATGAGAAAGAAACCCCACAAAAGGGAGCACATAAGAGAGAAAACAAGCTACTTGACCAGCCTTTGGAATGCCCTGTGGGGAAGACAAGTGTTCTGGCTGAAGCACCAGAAGCAATCTGCAAAGCCAGGCCGCTTAGCACAGCCAAGCCCTCACAGGCTGTGTCTCTGGTGACAGAATGAGGTTTTCCTGGAGTTACTGCAGTGCCAGACAACTAGTAGTACATTCAGAATCGTGTGTTTGAGAATAATAAGCATGATGAGATTTCTGTCCTTACTGTCCTGCTTTTCAGTTTGACACATTGTACAGGAAGTGAGCCTGCAATGAGAGGAATTTAATCCTGAGAGCTTAGAGATATTAAAAAATATGTGAGATGCCAGCAGGCAGGATTTGAAACTGCTTGCCATTTGGTCAAGGGAGCCTTTGCCTTCCTTTGTTAGGGAGACTATATTATCCGACGGGATTTATACATCATAAGCCAACAGAGATCTCCTGAGGGAGTCACTGTGGATTGCACTGGTCACATAGCTGATTAGTAGCTACAATGACAATCACAGTTATCAAGTGCTTTCTGTATCATGGTCTTTAGGTTCATGTGATTTAATTTTCATATTATCTCATTACTGAATGCTGTCATTAAAATTATCTTTACAGTGAAGAAAACTGGAACAAAGAAGTTTAAAAGGTTTGTCCAAGATTAACTTTTTTTAAATTGTTAGTGTTGGGATTTGGACCTAGGAGTTCTCACTCTGTACCCAAAGTATTTATCCTTTCTAGGGATGTAGATTAAATTTTGTGGCTTACTTCATTATTAAAACAAACCTTAAGCAGTATTGAAAATTGACTCCAGATAAGCTTCTTTACTGCAGAAAAGTCTATAGAGGTCATACTCTTACATACAGTCATGTATTTAGTGGGCTTGGATAAAGTCTGAAAAATATTTATTAGGGATCGTCACTATGTGAACACCATTGTTGTGGAATATTCCTTTACACTGTGTGAAGATGTGTCATTGTGATTGGTTTAATTAAAGAGCTAAATGGTCAATAGCTAAGCAGGAGATATAGGTGAGACTTTTGTATGCAAGGGAGAGGTCTGGGAAGAAAGGCAGAAGTTCTAGCTGGATGGAGGAAAGACAGAAGACATATGGGAAGAAGATAAAAAGCCACGGAGTCATGTGGCAATACATAGATGAATAGAAATGGGTTAAGTTATGAGAGCTAGCGGAACAACCTAAGCCATGAGCTGACCTTTGATAATTAATAATAGGTCTCCATATTGGTACTGTACAGCAGGCTGGTGGCCCAAGAGAAAATCACTACACACCATAGAATGTACTTGCACTAAGAAGTGCCAATGATATCACTATTGAAACAGTCTTGTGACAACATTGTATGCATGTGATCTTTCACTAATGCACCAGACACCACTGTGTGATTCACCACTCAATTTTTTAGTACTCAAGTTCAGTATCACATTTCCATGCTGTCTATGTAGGTTTGCTGAACATTTGAAACATAAAAAGGACCCCTAGGAATTAAGGACTCAATTGGAAGAGTCAGTGCAGAGTTCACATGGTAGGATGACTGCTGATAGCAGGGGTGTGTCAGTGGCTTGTGTATAGGAAGAACAGAAGGAAGGGCCTCA